>NC_048300.1:149496578-149674643 GCF_013100865.1 Trachemys scripta elegans | reverse complement strand
CCGCGGCAGTGGGAGCTGCAGCAGCGGCTGCTCCCGAGTCCCGCTGCCCGGGGGGACAACAACAGCCGCCGCCTGGCCCCGCGGGCTGCCCCCCCTCCTCGCCCTACCACCCAACTGAGTCCTGCTCGCGGCCAGGCCGGACTGTTACTCACCCCGGCCCCGCGCTTCCCCTGAGTCTCCCGGGCCTCCCTCCAGCGCTTGCGGAGGGAGGGGGAATGGTGAGCCCGGGGAAGAGGCGGGGATTCGGGGAGGGAGCCAATCGGGGGAGNGATTTTATTGGGACCGTCCCGATATTTCCTTGTTTGTCCGGTTGTCCCGACCGCACGTCGGTCGGGACACGGGACAAACAAGGAAATATCGGGACGGTCCCAATAAAATCGGGACGTCTGGTCACCCTACTCCCCCACTCTCTCCCCCACCCACCCCCCTGCTAGCCAGGGCACGCACTCCGCTGCCTGGGGCACGTCTGCAGCGCAGGGAGTCCTGCTAGCCAGCGCGGCCGGGGGAAGCAGTCGCAAGCTGCCAAGTAAGTGCACCCTGGCTCCGGCCGCCCTCCATAGTTTTTTTTTTTATTTTTTTTTTGCTTCACCACTCTGGCCATCCCGCACGTTTTTGTTTTGTTTTTTTGCGTGGGGCAGCAAAAAAGCCAGAGCTGGCCCTGCATACCCCTAAGGGTACACGAGCTCTCGTCAGGGGGTATGGGAGAAAAATCCTTTAATGGTGGATAGGGAAGGGAGTGGAACGATGCACACCTGTGCAGACTCCCCTACACAGGCTCAGGCAGGCAGGGCAAGGGGACGCAGTGCTGGCCTTACAGATGGACCACATGGGACTGCACAGGGTGCTATGGTCAGGGACATGCCATAGTCAAGAGGCAAGGAGTGGGGCAGGCCTGGGGTGCGAGGCTGCATAAGCGAGCTCAGGGCAATGGGAGGTGGGGCAGCAGTGCTTAATTTGTGCTCTGGGGCAACACTCTCCAGGGCTTATGTGTTGTATTACATCATGTTATCCCTTACAGACCTTTTTTTTCTGTTTTCATAGATATATTATGACCCTATCTCAGATGGAGTTATGCAGTAGACTACATTATTTTGAAAGGGGTACACAGCCTAAAAAGTTTGAAAACCACTGCAGTGGAGAATCTGGCTTGTAAAGTCTATGGGACTGATTCAGCTCTCAGTTAAATTGGTTTAAAAAATCCTTTGGGTCAAAACTTCCATTGAGTTCATTAGGGCTAGGATTTCACCTTTTCAATTTGCGATTTATTCTGTATACCATTGAAAGATGACATCAAAGCAATCATAAGCTCTGGTGTATGTGGGTGGCATTGACTAATATTAGGTGGTACCATCATAGTACTAGGTTTCAGAGTAGCAGCCGTGTTAGTCTGTATTCGCAAAAAGAACAAGAGTACTTGTGGCACCTTAGAGACTAACAAATTTATTAGAGCATAAGCTTTCGTGGACTGCAGCCCACTTCTTCGGATGCATATAGAGTGGAACATATATTGAGGAGATATATATACACACATACAGAGAGCATGAACAGGTGGGAGTTGTCTTACCAACTCTGAGAGGCCAATTAAGTAAGAGAAAAAAACTTTTGAAGTGATAATCAAGAAACATGCATACAACATTATCCTGCTATAAAGCCCAGTGCTGTAACTTACATAATTTCTATCAGAAAAACAAATTATGAAGACAGGATAGCATGGAAATGGATATTCTGATCCAAAACTGGACATTTGTGAACTCTGTTGACTAATAGACACTCCAAAATATCCAGAAGGTTCTTTGTAACTCACTCTCTCTACCAGTGTAATTATATCTAGTAGTAACGTTTGCTGTTATTTACTGTCAAAGTTAAGTAGGAGTGAGCTAGCTTCTGCAAGAAATAATAAGCAAGTGACTAGATCCTCTCTTAATAGTAAAAAATATACTTTAAAACTAGAGTAGGTCAAATGCTGCAAAAATAGAAGTCCCATACATTCATTGGAATTCTGATTGTCTTCTCAGTTCCTCCTCGTTCAGTACCATATCTTTCTAACTATTCATACAAAATTATTGTTGTACAAATGTTTGGGAGCAAGAGTATTCACTGTTCATTCTTGGTTATTTTTCATTCCTTTTTCTCCAAGTTAACAGTTTTCTTCAGCTACTTGGATAACAAAAAGAATAGCCTATGACTTAGGCGAGCAATCACACATCCTGAAAGGCAAAGAATAAGTAATCAAAGTGAAACATTTGCAAACACCCTAAAAATTGAAATTTATTCACATGACGGGTAGGTGAATATCTGTGAATAAAAAATCTCTGCAGAAATCAAGACCAGAGATTGTTGTTTTGCTAAGGTCACACAGCAAGTCTGCAGCAGAAATTGGAACTGTACTCAAATTGCCTGATTCTCACTCCTGTACTTTAACCAGAAGAAAATTGTATAGCAGTTGCACTCCATAAAGCAAAATTACATATAAAAAGTGACATAATGTGTTTAAAAACTACAGGCCTGATCCTATAAACTCCTGAACATAGTATTTTTTCTTAGACATTATCCCATTAAATAGCAGGCTCAATCCATAGTTATTGCATTTGTATTTAACAGTGAGAAACTCCAAATATGAAATTGATTACCTGCATTTTTAAATATAAACACAAATTATTCATAAAACCCCCCCATTTCTAGACTTTTCAAGTTAACTAAGTTGTGTTTGAAGGATGTCTTCAAATTAATTTAAAATCCCTATAAATTAATATTCATTGCATGCTTATATACAGTGTAGCATAACATAGATTAAAAAAAAACAGGAGTACTTGTGGCACCTTAGAGTCTCTAAGATGCCACAAGTACTCCTGTTCTTTTTGCGGATACAGACTAACACGGCTGCTACTCTGAAACCTGTCATAGATTCAAAAGGCTCTGAAAGTTCTTTTATTATTAAAATGCAACCTATCTCCCAATTTCCTTTAGCTGTTTTGCCATCTTTTTTATGTAACTTTGAATAATATAAATAGTGTACATTGTAGTTTTCTTCATTTTTCTTAAGAAAGAAATGGGGGAAATATACTTTGTTTTACAGAGGAACTCATGTATCTATAATATGTCTCTTTGTTATATAATGTAAAATGTGTATATATAAACACACATACATACGCACACTGTAGTACTAATGTCAGTGTACTAATATGTCTATATGTAAACATAGGCAATAATATAAAGCGTAGTATGCTTTATATGTCTATATATTTCCATAAGCAATAACAAAAAAATCTTAAAATAAAACAGTCTTCCCTGAATAGGCTAAATTAAATATTAAACAATGTTATGTCACCTACATACTTATTATACAAACTCTCAGATGGCCACATTTAATGCCTTTTCTAGCTCAAATAGAGCTTGATATCTGTTCAATCAAGTTTGCCTTTCAGGCATTTTTAGAGACACTCACTCATGGTCTCTGCACATACATAATGCTTTGTGTCTGAAAATGAAACCACTACAATATAGAATTGCTGAGCTCTTAGGCAGCTATGCAGCCTGCAGTATTTTGAGCAAAAGCCATACTGTACAGTTAGTGCTAAAATTCTGATTTTAGAAAAATTATGAACAGTTCAATAGTGTTTTTGTGGAACATGAAGATGCACAAAAAGATGGACAGATGTATACATAGTATGTACTAAGGACCATGTTACATTTGCTATTTATTCGGGTTCTTATATGGTTCCCTTCCCATTTGTATCTGAGTGCCTTGTTAATAGTACTGCAATCCAGTTATTAAGTGTTGAAACGTTTATGACAAAATGGCACGGATCCAGTTATGCAATTGTAGATATATTTGATCAGTTATAATCAGTTATTTTTATCAATGACATGAAAAGAATTGAAATTATAGATTCACCATGCAAAAAGAGTTTGGGGGCAAAAAATATTACAGGAATATGTTATATATCCTTATTTCAGCACTTTCCAAGTGCACACCCATCTTTATCAGGTTTATTTTCTATAACTTCTTGTTCCTTTCCAAGGTCTCTGCTGTCACATTTCTGTGTTTAAAATCAAAATTCTTCTGTACTATGTACAACAATTAAAACAAAAACAAAAGGGAGTGGGGCGGGGGCAGAAGAGAAACAGTGTCTATGTGCAAGTCAGCTTTTCTGTATGACATAATATTTCATATGTCTTATATAAACAACTTGCTCTGAAGATTCTGTTATTCTATAATCTTTTGCTTATCTTTCAATATAGTTAGATTTTTATCACACCAACTTTGATCATGTATGATCTAAGATATCTCTATATTATTCTACCTCCTCAAATATAGTTAACACTTCTGTGCTGCTGTTGATTTATTATACTAATCAGAGTTACTGTCCCCCTTTAGCTTTGGTTAGCTGTTTCAATCTAGCTTTGAAAATGGGATTTGTTTAGTATTTGGGACTCCAAATAAAATCTTTCTCAAATGCAAAGCAAACACAACTGACACTGAAAACTCTGTGAAGCTTGAAAGCTTGTCTCTTCCACCAACAGAAGCTGGTCCAATAAAAGGTATTACCTCACCCATCTTCTCTCTCTCATTAAAAACTCAAGCACTGAAGAATGAAAATTACAATAATTTATTCATTTAAAAATTTGTATCCCTCAGCTTGTTGCAGCATTTGCATAGGGTGTTCACTGGAAAGGAGGTGCTGAACAGTGTTTTTCCCCCAGGAATTGTACTGCTTGGGAGTCTGTGCCCAACAATGTAGGGATTTTTGTATTGAAATAGTGCTGACTATGCCATTGTGATATTTTGGGGACTACCCACATGGCTAAGGGGTTCTATAACCATCTGCCCTGTAACCTTAGGAGGCCTTTATATTGTACAGCTATGGTTCAGATCCCTGATACCTGTAGACAGCCTGCAAGCATAAGGTCTCACCCTGGTTCTTGCCTGCCCAGTTACTCTTTGCAGAGTGACACCAACAGCCCTTCCAGTCCTGAGTCTCCCCAAATACATCCTCCTTGGCTCCCCAAGTTCTTAATTACCACTAACCAGGGCCGGCTCCAGGCACCAGCTTCTCAAGCAGGTGCTTGGGGCGGCCGTTCCGGACAGGGGCGGCACGTCCAGGTATTTGGCAGCAATTCGGCGGACGGTCCCTCACTCCGCCTGGGAGTGAAGGACTCCCACCGAATTGCCGCTGCAGATCGCGATCGCGGCTTTTTGTTTTTGTTTTTTGTTTTGGCTGCTTGGGGCGGCCAAAACCCTGGAGCCGGCCCTGCCACTAACTCCAACTGTTACCCTCTAGTTCATTAGCCCTGAAGGCAAGAAACCAGACCCCAGTTATCAGCTCACTTTGGCACACAAATTCCACACAGTTTGCACACCAGGGAGCTGCTTGGGATTAAAAATAAACAAAAAGTTTATTTAGTAGAAAACCCACAGATTCAAAGAACTAGTAAGGGGAAAGTAAACATATACAAGTTACACAGAAAATAAACACAAAGACACAACCTCAGGATTCATGCTTCCATATCTGATAAAATCCCTTTTCTACTGTATTACCTACTGCCTTTGAACAGTTTCCCAGTGTACCTGTGAGCTATAGGAAAGACCCTGCATTCATGGTCTCCCCCTTTGAGACTGTTCTACCAGTTCTGGATAAAAATCCGCAGTTCCAAGCCTGTTTTTAAGAGGCTTTTTCCTTTCCCCCCCTTCTCCACCCCCAGTCCATGGTGACTCATGGTTATTCAGCCTGTTGGGATCCTGGAAGTGGGTGGGCAGAACCCGCCCACCGCTAAAGGACCTCCCCCACCCTAACAGGAGGATCTACAAGGTCCAGGATCTCAATTAAGTACGGGGGACAACTAAAGATATAACAGGGACAGGAGTAAGGTCACAGAGCTAAATTAAGGGAACCTGACAGGGACACCGAGCAGAGAACCCCAGACAGCGCCCACTGCTCCTCGAAGGCATCAAGGGAGCCAGCGGATGCCACCCAGAGGTACTCTGCCCGGATGCATGAGAACGGGGAGGAGCGGAAATAGACCACAGTTGCAGAGCACCTCCTCGTCTAACATCCTCCTCCTAGCGATGTAGATGGCTACTTTGGCTAGGGCCAGGAGGAGGTTGACGAGGAGGTCTCATGACTTAGTGGGTCACAGATAGGGTGTGCAAATATAAACAAGTGTGGGGAGAAGTGCAGTCAGAACCACAGCAGGAGGTTCTGGAGGAGCCAGAATAGGGGCTGCAACCTGGCGCACTCCAGATACATGTGCGGCAGGGTCTCCCTCATGCTGCAAAAGGGGCAGGTGTCTGGGATGGGGGTGAACTGTGCCAAGAAAACACCCGTTCACACAGCTCCGTGAAGGAGCCGCCAACTGATATCCCCGGTGGACTTCGGAACCAGAGAGGCATAGAGGCGGGCCCACTGGGGTTCCTCACCCTCCAGAGGTAGTAGGAGGTCCTGCCCCTTCGTGTCAGGGCGGGACGCGAGGGTAAGGACATGAAGGGTGTGGAGCACGAGCATGTACAGATGTTTCCTTGGCACAGTCCGGAAATGAGCCAGCTGCAATTCGTGCAGCCAGCTCACAGTGAAGGGGTGGGATGGCCAAGTGGGTCCCCGGGGCAGGGGCCTGATGAAAAGGTCTGGAGGGCCTGGGGTGTGGGAAGGGTGGAGGGGCAATGTGCCTTCTCACAGGACCCGGTCGAGGTAGGCCCACATAGTTATTCAGAGTGAGAAAATTCCCTCTTGACTTGATGCTTAGGAGCCAGGCTGTCCTTTTCAATTTGGAGTTCTTTCAATTAACTCTAATGTCCACCATTGTCCTTTCCTAGGATGCACAGTGGATAATTACTTACAGCGAGTTTCACATAAACAACGGGTTTGCGAGGTACCTGTGACAGAGTGCTGAGATCTGACAGGTGGGTCACAGTCTGATCACTGTAGCCTCAATTAGTTCCCCCAGTGATGGCTGATTGAATAATCATCTGACTATCCTGATAAAAGACAGGAAGGGCATTACAGGAGGAAAGGACTAGCTGGATGTGGAATGAAAGAGTTCCATTGCAAGGGAGACTGCTTGTCTTACTAGGGCCCTAGTAAAGAAGGGTTGAAAGATGTAGAGATTTAGAACTGCGATGTTGCTTTGTATTGGTGTGGGTAGAAGGATTTAGAACAGGGATCGGCAACCTTTGGCCCACGGCCTGCTAGGGTAAGCACCCTGGCGGGCCGAGCCGGTTTGTTTACCTGCTGTGTCTGCAGATTCGGCCGATCGCATCTCCCACTGGCCGCAGTTCTCCGCTCCAGGCCAATGGGGGCTACGGGAAGCAGCGCAGGCCAAGGGATGTACTGGCTGCCGCAAGGTTGGGAACATTGCCTGCGCCTTAGAGGAGATTATAGTCCAGGATTACATGTTTTGTAAGTGGGGAGAACTTGCCTTCCAACCAGATTATGGTATTTATACCTTACCTTATACCTTACCATCTGAATCTTTTAAATGTTTTGTTTATTATGCTTTGAATTATATTACATCATACACCATGCATAGCTAGCTCCAACAGAGACTCCAGATCCTAGTGATCTGCTGAAAAAGAAAGCAAAATACCTCTGTATAATAGAGTTCAGAGTTCTTGTAGCAGTCTTCATTATTACATAGATAAAGTTTATTTTTCAAAAGCCATTTTCTGTTGGTGTAGATGTACTTGGATACTTACAGCTGAGTGTTCCACTGAGCAATCACAAGTGATTTAGTTGATGTTTTCAAATGCAGGCAAGTATCTGAGTGCTACCTGTCTGCAGGCAGAGGTGTTCAGATTTTATTTGTCAAATTATTTGATGGATTTTTGCCTTTTTCAATTTAATAACTTTTTTCAACAGATTAGTTTTTCAGGTATTTGACCAATTCTTCCTGTAGATAAAGGAGGTAGGGCCATTGAGAACCAAGTGTAATCAAGTGACCTAACCATGGTATGATGTTTTGGAGAATCTATGTACAACATATGAATTCCAGTTTGATTTTGAACTGCCTTTATCTTTATTTCTTATAACTGGACTATCAGCCCCTGAATAGATCTTACCTGGAGAGAACAAAAAAAAAAAAAAACTTGCATCCTAAATAAAGCCAGTTTTCGTCAATTTCTCTGCAAGGGCAGGCTGGAGTTTGAAGGAATGGAATTTCCCCAGAAGCAGCACAAAAAAAACAGATGTCTGTGCTAAGATTTAAAACCTCAGATAGACTCTCAAAACAGAGGAAGCGTGGGCAGAAGAGAGGAACAAAGGGGGGTTATTTCATAGCAGGAGGGTTGTTTTTTTAACTGTGGGACCTAGAAGAAGAAAGCTGGCTAGATTTGGAGAGAGACTCCACAATTCAAAGGAGAGGCCATATATTGGAGGGGGCAGATCCTAGAGGACTCTGACCAAATCCCCAAAAATGCTTCAGAATGGTGAGGAAACTGAGTCAGGGAAGAGTGTATAGATGTTTTACTGTTTTGTCTCTATCTGTATTTCTCTTGTGCTAGCAAAGTAATGGATGATTGGTTTGGGAATCAACATCTGTGTATTATGTGCTAAACCAGGGGCCAAATCTTCATTTATTCACTCTAATTTAAGGTTTCGCGTGCCAGTGATACATTTTAACGTTTTTAGAAGGTCTCTTTCTATAATATATAACTAAACTATTGTTGTCTGTAAAGTAAATAAGGTTTTTAAAATGTTTAAGAAGCTTCATTTAAAATTAAATTAAAATGCAGAGCCCCCCGGACTGGTGGCCAGGACCCGGGCAGTGTGAGTGCCACTGAAAATCAGCTCATGTGCCGCCTTCGGCACTCATGCCATAGGTGCCTACCCCTGTGCTAACCTATCCCATGTTCCTGGAGAGCTCAACTGTAACCCAGAGGGCCCACAAGATTGGAGCGCTGAGAAGAAGTGTGCTTAAGCAGCTGAGGTGACTAAGGCTGGGTCTACACTACCCGCCTGAATCGGCGGGTAGCAATCGACCTCTCGGGGATCTATTTATCGCGTCCCAACAGGACGCGACTATCAATCCCCGAATTGATGCTCTTACTCCACCAGCGGAGGTGGGAGTAAGCGCCGTTGACGGGAAGCCGCAGAGGTCGATTTTGCTGCCTTCCTCACAGTGGGGTAAGTCGGCTGCGATACGTCGAATTCAGCTACGTTATTCACGTAGCTGAATTTGCGTATCTTAAATCGACCCCCCCCCCCGTAGTGTAGATGTAGCCCATGTGGGGGTCAGGACCAATCTTGGGGGCTAGGACAGCTGGATCATGAGGTCCCATTTCTGGGAAGGGGTAACAAAAAAAATCCTATACCCACAAAGTGTGTCAGAGGCCAAGCTAAAAAATAGTGCTAAGTCCTACTGACTTTGAAAGTTAATAGAATTTTGGCTCCTAAGTCGCTTAGGTAATTTTGGAACAATTTTCCCACAGAATGGAAGATTTAGAATACCTTTCCATGAACCAGTACAGCTCTGTATTAAAATCTCTAACTTTTTTTTTCCTTTGCGTTTGAGTCATGGCATGGTGTTAGAATGAAAATCTTCTATCCTCAGAGAAAAGATAAAAAGGTTTTTTTGTTTTTGTTCGTTTTTATTTATTTCTTAGCCAGGAGCTTTGTCTCACTGTTCTTGGTACCAGTCAGCTTGACAATTAATTTTCTGCTTCGTTCTGTCTACCTATTTAATTTCCTGCCTTTCATTTCATTTCCAACAATACTTTCAAATACTCAGTAGAGACTCCTTCACAAATGGGGCTCTGATTATGCTCATATTTCCACAATAAATATAATTTGCTACAGCTCAACTCAAATTTAAAGACAAGAGTACTTTCACTAAGTATTTTATCTGAGGCAGCAGTTTATTAATTATTAATTTGTATTGTGATAGTGCTTAGGCATCCCAGTCATAGACCAGGACCTAGCAGTGCTAATATAAAACTAAATGACTTTCCCTGCCCTGTAGTGTTTACAATCCATGTAAAATTTATGCCAGACCTTTCCTTCAGTTTTCTCAGTTCTCTCTTTGACTTACTTAACCTTCTTGTTTAGCTTAGCAGTTTTGGAAGCCGTTATCTCTAGCTACTCATTTTAGTATAAACCATTAAAAATATTTGCCAGCTATTATGACAAATATCGTCTTCTGCAGATAGGCTGAATGTAGTACTATAAATGACTACTAGTTGATAACTGTAGGAAAGTTCTGATTATTTTTTTTTTTAAATAGTGGGTCTCAAGTGGTCAGACCCACTTTATTACGCTATTTCAGTAGTGCGCAATGATCCTAAATATGGATCAGTTTCCTGTTATACTAGGCACTATACAAACAAATAACGCATAAGACAGTCCATGCCACAGAGAGCTCACAGTCTAAGATAGTGAAAGATGAATAAACAAACAGGAAGTGTGTGAGGCAAGAACTAGGTTAAAATGAAGTCGGGCCTAAACTACCTGTGATTACCCAGACCACTTATAAGTAGTCATCAACCTAGTCAATGGTAGCTGGTAAATTTACTTTGCATTTTGCACTTTATTTCCTGGTATTATTTCACTTTATGCAGAATCATGACACCAAAGTTAAAAACAAAATGTATAAGCTTGACAAATTAATCTCACATTGTTTAAAGTTTCCTGCAACATTGTTTTTCTTATAGCCTCCATCCTGGGTCTTTTTTCTATGTAGCATCACCTTTTCTTTGGGGGTGTGATGAGGTGGGAAGAAAGATTGTGGGGTTTTTTTAATTGTGAATTTAGTGCTCAAGAAAAGTGGCATAATGACAACCCTGGAAGTTAAACTCAGTCATTTAGCCACAAGATAGTGTAACTGAACCTGCTGCAGGGAGTCATTATGAAGTGTGGTGGTACACAAGTCCCCTGGTGCCTGGTAGCATGCTGAGTGTACCATGGGCAGTGTTGCTATATCTCACAAGTTTATCATGACCTTAGTGGTTTTTGGGGTGGTTTTTACTTGTCTCATGAAAATATGAAGAAAAGCTGCCAATTTGTGAATTTTCTCTTTTTTGAAATGGCTACCATCCCCCATTACTGTCAATGAGCTGAAGCCAGCAAGATGGCAACCATTACCCCACAATTTGTCAGGATGTGGGACTGATCCTGTCCCTAACAACCAAAGGCATGCCCATAGGCATGTCCATGTCCAAAGGCATGTCCATAGGCAAGATTTGCTGCTACTTTCTGGCTTGGATACTAGCCAGGACACCATTAGGAGACAGGAACTGGGAGGCACAGCAGAGACCCTGTAAAAGGAGCATGAGGCAGATGTAGGGTTGCAGGATTATGGGGAGCAGGAGGAGTCTGAGGGGAAAAGTTATGTGAGGAGCAGGAAGAGACTGAGAAAGGTGCAGAGGATAGTGATGGGTGTGAAAGAGGCATAGAATACCCATGGGCTAGTAGACGGTAAGGGGCTCCTCTCTGAACAGCTAGTGGGAAGGATGCATTTAGCATGTATATTTAAAACTGGATTTTGATCCTGGAAACCACACTGACATTTTGGGAGCAGGTGGCTTCCCCTTAAGGCTTCAAAAATCAGAAGGCAAATAACACCTTCTACCCATATGTATTATTTTTAGCAAATCTCATTATTTTAAAGCCAATCCCATGATTGTGAAGGGGAGGGTCTGACTCGTGATTTTTCTACATGTAGCATTGGCAATACTGTATGAGCTTGGAGGTAAGTACTATGGGTGTGCCAAGCACTAGGATCTAACCTTTACTGCAAGTAACAATGAGGATTCCTTTACAAGAGCTGCCAGAAATAAAAGGGCCTATACCATAGGTGCACTTATTTTAGGATGGAAGAATCCCATGCACTGCTACAGGGACCAAGTGGCTAGGCAGCAGTCTGCAGAAAAGGACCTACGGGTTACAGTGGACGAGAAGCTGGATATGACTCAGTGTGCCCTTGTTGCCAAGAAGGCTAATGGCCTTCTGGGATGTATAAGTAGGAGCATTGCCAGCAGATCAAGGGACGTGATCATTCCCCTCTGTTCGGCATTGGTGAGGTCTCATCTGGAGTACTGTGTCCAGTTTTGGGCCCCACACTACAAGAAGGATGTGGAAAAATTGGGAAGAGTCCAGCGGAGGGCAACAAAAATGATTAGGGGGCTTGAGCACATGACTTATGAGGAGAGGCTGAGGAAACTGGGATTATTTAGTCTGCAGAAGAGAAAAATGAGGGGGCATTTGATAGCTGCTTTCAACTACCTGAAAGGGGGTTCCAAAGAGGATGGATCTAGACTGTTCTCAGTGGTACCAGATGACAGAACAAGGAGTAATGGTCTCAAGTTGCAGTTGGGGAGGTTTAGGTTGGATACTAGGAAAAACTTTTTCACTAGAAGGGTGGTGAAGCACTGGAATGGGTTACCTAGGGAAGTTGTGGAATCTCCTTCCTTATCAGTTTTTAAGGTCAGGCTTGACAAAACCTGGGATGATTTAGTTGGGGATTGGTCCTGCTTTGAGCAGCGGGTTGGACTAGATGACCTCCTGAGGTCCCTTCCAACCCTGATATTCTATGATTCTAATAAAAAAACAGATATGCCTCAACAGTTCCCAACCCAGCCTTTGGGGGCACTCCAGTCTAAAGGGGAAATAAAAGATGGTAAGGTTCCAGAATAACTCTCCAGCCCTGTCTTCTTGCCTCCAGGCCATTGTCCTGTGACTTCTGCTGTGGCTACTGCTGATCCCCTACCAGCAGAAGGATATGTCTTAACCCAGCTCTCCAGTCCCAGCTATTAGGCCACCTGCTATCCATACTTCCTTCTTCAACCAACTCTGAGACTGCTACCACTGGCCCTGCAGTTCTTATTCTCATGCAACCTTTGCTTCCTTTCTAGCCTAATTTCCTGTGACCTCAGACTGTACTTCCCTTTCCTGTACTCTGAGGGATATAGATCTTCTGGTAGCTAGATTTTGCATAGAGGGTTTGCACACTGCCTGGTATTGAGCCAGCAGGTTGATTACAATAGGCACAACATTGGCAGAGAGTGTGTCAGTGTCTCCATACTGCTTTGTGATATACCTTCACTCTCCCCTGGAAGGACAAATTTGGTGAGAGGATAGTTCAGTTTTAATGGTATATGCAGGCCTTCTCAACTCTTTAGAGTTTGCTAAAAACAGTGTTGGTTAGTTCCACTCAAACGGTTTTTTGTCTGTCCAATATTTTAACCCCAGGAAGCTCTGAGGCATTTTCCCTTCTGTGGCTTTGTATACAGTGGAGCAATGCGTTGTTTTAGAAAACATGTTCTCTCAGTTCTGCTACTGACATGCCATGTAACATTGGGCAAAATCACTTCACCTTTCTATGTCTATTTCCCCCTTTTCCCTTATTTCCTTTGTCTGCCTGGTGTATTTAGATTGTAAGCTCTTTGGGGCAGAAATTGTCTTTATCGTGTGTACCTAGCACAATGGGACCTTGATCTCTGTTGGGTCCTCTAGATGCTACTCTAATACAAGTAAGGATGCTGATGATAAACATGTTTTAAAACAATATTTATCATCTACTTGTGGACAGACAGTCATGTTTAAAGACATATCAGCTGGTCATAGTTAACCCTAACATAGGACTGATTCCGTCTACTAGGTGCAGAGTGGTGTTTAACAGTGTGTTATTAGTTAACATGTTTTCTAAAACAGCTCATTATCCCAATGTAGCATAAGTATCAGGAAATCATTGAGGTCTGTCAATGTGTACCATTGACTCCTTAAAAAAAGTTAGAAGGTGGTGCCTGAAAGCTTGTTGTAGCCAGTGCTGTAGATGTAATTTTAAAAATTATTTTTCTCCACTTTAACTTTTGTCAGATATTATTTTTCATTCATCTACTCCTAATCACTTAAAAGGACAGTCAAAGTTGGTAGGGTCAAAAATTGACCTATTTTATTTTTCTTACATCTGTTTGTTTTGCACAATCTACGTAATTCCTTCTTAGGTGAATTTTTTTCTCCCTAGATAAATGTTTAGAGCCAAATTCTGCCCTCAGATGATGTAAGAGGCAGTTAGAGGCATCTAAGAGCATAGGCAATTATTTAATTAAAAATTAGCCATTAAAAGATACTGTCCACACCTGTAATTCATATTCTAAACCTACTGTACAAAATGAAGATTTTGGGAGGCAGGAGCAACAATTATTCTTAAGTTTTGTTTTCATTCCTGACAAACCAGTTTGAAAGCTTTTCATCCAAAAGAGGATGCAAGCAGCACAACATTATCATTGCATCCCAATTTAACATTACTGCCCAGAATACTTCTGCTGAAATTTATCTGCCCCACACCCATAATAATCTACTGAAAAAATTCAGTACCATGATTTATTCTCCTAATTTGAATTATGGGAACAAGATCTAAATATAGGGTGAGATTCTGTGCTTTGCCTGTAAAAGGTGCACCACACAACTCCCAGCCCAGAGGGTAGAGGGGCTATAATGGCTTTAGGCCACCTTTGCATCTTCCCAATCCTGGGCTGCTCTAGAGGCTGGAGAGACTCAACATAACTTAGCCGTAGGAGCCTAAGTTATGGCAGCCTCATTCCTAGGCCTGTCCTATAGGTGACAGTACCGCCCAGAATCTCAGCAGTTCTGTGTGTGGTGGCTCCATCCCTAACACACCTATCCCACCCCCAATAGTGAGGCTTGCATGCAGACCCTTGGAAGGAAGCCTGACACCTGTCTTCTGCAGTGCATATGCTAGGGGAAAGTTCTCCTCTGACTGGGTATGAGGGATTTAAGGCCCCTTTATACCACTCTATCCCGTTTACCCAGTATAAAAGGGGCCACGATGAGGATCTCACACATAAAATTAGCAACTAAGGGGCAGGTAAACAGAGCTAAAGTGTACATATCTGCTGGAGCAAGGCTGTTTTGCATTATTTCATGTGCTCAAGCAGCTAAGGAAGATATGCAGAAGAATATTCATATCCAAATGCATGAAACATGCACATGAACCATCTAGAAGCAGTTCCCTACACAGACATGAGCTCCAGGAGGCTGAGTGACAACTAAAGCAGGGGAGCACCATGTAGACCGAAAGAGGAACATGTGTCTGAGCTCCATGCCATTAACCACACAAAGTCATACTTCTGCAAATTCACAAGTTCCTTTTGCCCTATGGAATCCTGCCCATTTGATGTACAAAATTTCAGTACCTTTTAGTACACAGATAATTATTCACACACATCTGTGTACACAGTGTAGACTATGTTCATCCTGAATATTAGGTAAAATGTAAAAAATACCGTTATTTAAAAAAATGACATGCCACTGTATGATTTTCAAAGGTTCATAAAACACAGGCAAATCTGAATCTGCAAATGCAAAGTACTCCACTTAGGAAGGAACAATCAGTTGCACACATACAAAATGGGAAATGACTGCCTAGGAAGGAGTACTGATCACAATCTAAATATGAGTCAACAGGGTAACACTGTTGCAAAAAAAATAAACATCATTCTGGGATGTATTAGCAAGAGTGTTGTAAGCAAGACACAAGAAGTAATTCTTTCGCTCTACTCTCCACTGATTAGGCCTCAACTGGAGTATTGTGTCCAGACCTGGGTGCCACACTTCAGGAAAGATGTGGACAAAATGGAGACAGTCCAGAGAAGAGCAGCAAAAATGATTAAAGGTCTAGGAAACATGACCTATGAAGGAAGATTGAAAAAATTGGGTTTGTTTAGTCTGGAGAAGAGAAGATTCAGAGGGGACATGATAATTTTTAAGTACACAAAATGTTGTTACAAGGAAGAGGAAGACAAATTGTTCTCTTTAACCTCTGAAGATAGGACAAGAAGCAATGGGCTGCAATTGCAGCAAGGGCAGTGTAGGTTGGACATTAGGAAAAACTTCCTAACTGTCAAGGTGGTTAAGCACTGGCATAAATTGCCTTGGGAGGTTGTGGAATCTCCATGATTGGAAATTTTTAAGAGCAGGTTGGACAAACACCTGTCAGGGATAGTCTAGATAATAATCAGTTCTGCCATGAGTGCAGGGGACTGGATTAGAACATCTCTCTAGGTCCTTTGGAGTCCTATGATTCTATGATCTCCTGACCAATTTTCAGGAGAAAGCATAAAGGCAATTTTTATCAGTGATGGCTTGTATATTTTAACTTTCAACTTCAGATATTTCTGTGTTAGGATTGATCACAGAAATGTCATAAGAATTATTTTATATTGAGAAAAGTGCTTCTCGCCCACCCACCCCCAAACAAATAAACTCTCTCTCTCCTAATTCAAAATGGTTTAACTGTTTTGGCTCAAAATTTTATTTAAAAAAAAAAGAAGTTCACCTTCCGACAGCGATAAGGGCTGGAAAATTTCAGCCTACTAGATGACTGTTCCATGGAGCTGATGTGATGAGTTTGAAAGCTGCACTCATGATAAATGTCAGAAGCACTTAAACTTCTTTTTTTGGCATAAGATAGCTGAATTTCTGACTGCCCTTTCATGTGGCTCCTATTGTTTTAGCTATGTGGGTGGGGTGGTTTTGCTATTTATTGTTTGATAGAGATGTGCGTGTCTGCAAGTAGAAGCAGTTAAGAAACAAAAAGAGAAAGCAGCAGTCAAGCCAAAGAGACAGCCAGAAAGGCATTAGGAGCATGGCCTTGAGAAAGAACTTAGCAAGAGAACTCTTTGGCCAGAATGCTATCTGGAAAGAGACTTAGAGCTGTGAGCAAAGAAACTGCCTCCTATTGTTTGATTCCTGGGGTGTTTGGGGAAGCAGGACTTTGTGTGTGCTTTGTATATAAACAGGGTTGCATCATAGAAATACCTGATTCCCTGGTCAATTTCGGTTCTTAATGGAAACAACCCACAAAATCCTGAATACTGGCTAACCATTCAGGCAAAAAGGAAAACCATCCAGTACTGTAATGTAATCAGAGCCATCCCTTGGGTACGGTGAATCAGGGTGACTGCTCCAGGCCCCTCATTTTGGGGGGCCCCGTGGGCTGATGTGATTGGCCAGTGCGGTCAGTCCCAGAAATGACGGGTCGGTCCCAGAAGTGACAGATTCGTCACTTCCACCCCGGGCCCCACACCCTCCCAGGGATGGCCCTGAATGTAATAAAACATATAGCTTTGGAGCTGTTGCTCCAATGGATTCAGCTCTAATTTTTTACCTCAAAAAGTCAGAGGTGCAGATTATTTCTGTAAACTGAACTGCGAAAATTCACAGCCTACATGTGTGTTCCAAAAATAATGACCTATTCAAGTTTTTATGTCTATACTTGCTAAGTTCATCCATAATAACCAGAAATTAGTTAGTTTGAATATAAATACTGTTCCTGAGAGTCTGGATACTAGATAAAGTGACATTGCTCTCCCAGTTATAATAGAACTTATTGCTGACATGTTTAGTGTGTATTCTATACTGGTAAATTACCAATTTGCATGGAAGTGAGTTACAATTAATTTAGTAGATCAAGAAGCCTGTCTTCTCTTTTAAATAACTATTGACCTACTTCTGATTTGTTTTTGTTTTTTGCCTCTTTAGGAAACCTAATGGGAAAACTGTGCACTGTCAGTAACTTGGGGATATATTTCTGAATAAAATGTACTGATTGCATTTAAGTCAAGCCGAAATAGAAAGAGGTTAGAGGTAAGTGACAAAAATAATTTGAAGTATGGAAAGACTTCCATATGAAGAGATTGGGATGGTTTAGTTTAGAGAGAAGATGAATAAGAGGATACATGACCAAGGGATACAAATTAATGAATGAGACTATGGGATTTCTTGCATGTTCCTCTGAAGCATCTGGTCAGCATCAGAGACCAAATACTGAACTAGATACCTATTATGGCAACCTCTGCTCAGACAAAAATTACTCTACCATTGTGGACTGAATAATGAAAATAAAAGTGTTGAGCTGAAATTTGCTTAAAAACCAGAATAAATGTATTCTCTGATTATCTCAGTAAAATAATATCTTGCAATATAATTAAGTTTTATATATATGTATATTTATTTATATATATATATTTGTTGGTTGTAGTATAGGCCCCAGTCAGGGCTCTATTGTGTTAGGTACTGAATAATCAGGGTGAAAGACACCTATATATTGCACCTTTTATCCTAAAAGATCTGAAAGTGCTTTACAAACTTTTAAACATAAGAATTTAACCTATTTTAAGCATTCACTTAGAGTGTAGTTCACATAGATGGTGTATGAGAACTGCAAGGGGAAATGTACCGGTATTTATTTTTTGAATAATACAATGCAGCTATCCTCCAGCTCTGATTGCATGAACAATATTTAATGATACGTTACAAATTAATTAAAGTTGGCATGACAATGCTAACACATTCCCAACCTACAAAAACGGAAACTTTCTCCCACCCCCAGAAAAATCTGGGTAACCTAATAGGCTTTGCAATGTGCCTCGATGGTCAATAAATATGAGCTCTGTTTGGGCAAGAGGGAAGTAAAATTCCAGATTTGGAGTATTCCTCTTAGAACTCCCCGAGCATGAGTCTCCACTGCCCTGCATTTTGTATAGTAATTTACACTGGATCAAAGTGGTTGTAAAATGCTATTATATCAGAGTAGTAGAGTTTTATCCACCATTTGAAATTCACTTTGCATTGGCATAAGTGTATAGTTATTTATACCAGTGTATACAAGGTGATAGGCTGTGGAAAGCAGACCCCAGCTCCTAGTTCCTAGATCTCAGTGGGACAACATGCCTGAGGCAAATAAGCAATATCCCTTTGACTGCTAGAAGGAACTGCACCTGGTTACACCACTGCCTCTCAGCTGGCAGCACCCACTCTTCTATGCACCTATGCTTCCTCTTTACCATTCCTTTGGTGCCTCTTAGAGCTCCAGCCTCTTCTCCAAGTGTAAGGATCTGGGTGAGTGGGGGTGCCAGGTGAATGTGCAAGAGTGTGAGTACCTGGATGAGTATGGGTGTGCATACAGTGGGGGGCGAACTGGCTGGATGAGTGCAGATGTCTAGTAGAATGCAGGGGGAAGGAGGGGAATAAAAACACCCAGGGAGAATGTAACAGGGTGGCAGATTAAGTCCCTGTATAGGAGTAGGGCTGTCCTGTGTAGTCATCATAGATCCAGGTGCTAAAACCCTACATCAGAATTCAAAGTAAGTACTGTTCAGTCATGCTGTGCAGTGAGTCAAGTTAGCTCCAACAAGAATATAAATGGGGCAGGACTGGAGAAGGTCCTGTAAGAAAATCCTAAAAACAGCTTATCTTGGGGAGAAAACTTTAGGCTGAGGTTTATGTTATGCTAGTGATACTGAGTCACCTATAAAGCAAACCCCAGGGGAACAGGGTAAATTTGGAAAGTAACTCAGGTTCTGGGTAATCTGTTGAGGGCCCTTTCTCAGGAGACAGAAACAACGGGAAGGAAAGCTATTGGGGAAGGGGTTGGAGCTGAAGTACATGATCCCAGGGCATGATGTAGAAACAACTACTGGGTTTGGGGACATAGGAGGTACTGCTTCAAAAGCTTGTGCTGGGTTCAGGACTGAATGATAAAATCAGAATCTCAGCTTTCATTTTAAAACAAGGTTTCTAGCCTTCATGACTGCAAAGAAAAGCTTGCAAACATGACCCAAGTGTAATTCAGACTTGCTGTGATGCTTGAAAGAATAGCTCCACAAAGTATGAACCACCCTGTTCTGCTTAACTCTGAAAGCTGCTGTCAGATCAGGAAGTGTGATCAGTGCCTCAATCTGGGGTAGGGCCAAGGGATCCCCATGTAGAGTATGTCTAGACCGCCAGATTACCTTAATTTGGATGGGCCCTATAAATCTTGATTGTGACCTTCTTTGTGCCAAATCTATTCTTTTACTTTTTCTCCTGTCCTTTCATGTGGTATCCAAATGAATAAATTAGAAGATTTATCCAAGAAGTATGAGGGTATCTGAGTCATAATCAAGTTTACACAATAAATTATTCTACTGCAGATTGGCTGTAATTTATGCTTATTATATTGACTCATGAGTCTCCTGTTTCAGGGAGTAGCATACAAACAAAGTAGGTAATTAGCTGAAGCCACCTATTTGGAACAAAGCCATGCTTCATGTGGGAGACCTGCCCTTACAAACCCGTAGGGTGTGGGGATCAGGGAAGATACACTTTTGAGAGATGGAAAAATTCATGGGTATTAAACATTCAAAGTATCAAAGGCTGCTTTCTGCCCATCTAATGCATATATTATTCCAAACTTGGTTCCTCCATAGCTGGAAGGAATAGACATCTCATCCTTGAAATGAAGAGTGTTGCACTTCTCCCCTGGCCAGCTGCCATCCTCATAATACTCTTGCATGTCAGAACTAAGGCAGTCATTGCAGATGACAGCTCAGCAGCTCACAGGAAGTGCAGACTGCTTGTATGGGTTCTCCACACCCTATTCATGTGTACAGCAGAAATGTACCAGTCCTGCTATCTAGCCAACACCCATACTGGTAGAGGACTTGGTTTCTCACTATATAAAGTATACTATAGAAACTCCCTGGCTTCCTTAGCCAATATGAATGGAGATTTATAGAATGATTCTTAGCCTGCAACAATGATTTAGACTAAATAATCTGAATATACACACAAGTCAAAAGAATATATAATTTTAAATATCTCACATATTTATAGTGTTTGCTTAATTAGTGTTAATGTGTTCAAATGCATTTTTGTGAGAAAATCTCCATTATTATTTAAATATAGACAAAGATCAATGAACTGCTCAACCACTGGCTAAAATGAGAGTGGTGTTGGTGTTCTCCTAAGGACGCCTCATCCAATCTTCTTCGCTCAAGGAAGGTTGCTGTGATGTAATACTTTGATCTGGAGAGTGTATAAGAGTGGGAGGAGAAAGTCATCTATCGAGAAATCCTTATGATTTCTTTTTGTTTTGTTGTTTAACATTTAAAAAATGTTCAATATAAATTAGACCTGGGTGGTATTTTTGGCCAAAACGTTTTCTGACAATGCAGATTTGGATTAACTGAAAATTTTTGCGAATTTGTGTTGATTTTTGGCTAATTGTTTTGCTTGAAATGAAAGAAGGTTTTTTTTCTGAAATATCTAAATGAACAGTTTCAATTTTCCAGACTAGATTCACAAGGGGATTTAGCAGTGGTCCTGTCAGTGCTGCCCCATCTCTTTATTCCTAATAGCCCTGTCACTCACCTGGTATGTCAGAGATACTCTAGAGCAGAGACTTAAACCCAGGTCTCCTCATGCCCAGATGAGTGCCCTATCCACTAGACTATTGGCTATTCTAGGCTGGGTTGCTCTCGGTCTCTCCTGTTGAAGCTGATCCACTTTGTATAAAATACTTGACTAGTCACTGGGCCAAACAGACTGATTCTATAGCCTGGTGATTGGGCACTTATCTAACAGAAGGTTTCAGTCCCTGCCCTCAATGAATATTCAACAGGAAATTTATATAAGTGTTAGGCTGAACTCCAGTACATACTGTACCTATTTGGACACAATTTTTCATGTGTACACTGAGGCAGATTCTGAAGAATTTACTTCTGCAGAGTTAATTATGGGTGTGTTAATCATTTGCATTCATGATCATATCTGAATCACCATGGACTGTTTTATACAGTGGCTGCTGAGATTATTCTCTATTGTGTCTTCATACAAAAAAATTAGGTATATTAGGTATTTCTAAGGCACTCATTACTGTGGTATCTAATTTATATCTGATTCCGCTGAAAGAGTCTGTTGTGCTTTACATACTTCCAGGTCATTCTGTAAATATGTTTTCTATCATTTTAATTTTAAGCAATGTAAACCATGTGGACATTTAAGTAGCCATTGAGTATCTATTATGCAGTGATGCAGAACACAAGGATGTGTACATTGTAAACTTTTTGGGGCAGGGCCTGTTGGTTTATTTGTTTATGCAGTACCTAGCATAATAAGGCATCTTCTCTGTTTGGGAACCCTTGACACTATACAAATATATGACACGCTGAAAAAGAGAAGGGACTAGAGGAACAGTGATTGTTCCAGTTACAAATAATGCATTTGAAAATTGTTAGTAAAGTCAGATGTATATGCCAATAATGATTACAGACAGCTTTTTTTAAAAAAATAGTTTTATACGAATGTAGTGCTTCTAAAAGATACCAGAGTGAAACCCCTGGAGTTTAAGTTCTGTTTTATTATCCACAGAACAAGTAAAGTATGAGTAAGCAGTTTCCCAAACCGTGCCCAACCAGTGTGCTCCCCTGAGGGGGACAGCCTCAAGGGTGAGCATATAGGTTAGTCAGTGGGCCCAAGGCACCTCTCATATAACTTCAATAGCTACAACAAATTTGCACCAGGGTTGGGTCCTATGTACACTGAGCCCTTGATCTATTCTCTGAATTTTTCCTCACAGGAATTACATCAAATATGGGGAGGATTCTTCTGATGTGTGATGTCTATTAACTGACTAGGATATGGACTGAGACCATTAACTCATTTCATATAGGCCACCAATAGCCATCAGCTGGCAATGTTTTTTGGTCTCTTTTATCAGAGTCAAATTTGCCAGGCTCTGTATTCCATTACTTACCGGTATTTGTTTAGCCATGCCCCATTTAATTTATACAACTGACAATAAAGTGGAACACTTCTAGAAGAATTATTAGTTTATTCATCAGTATCAACCAATTCCTCCAGACTTTTGATTGTAGACAGTCAACTTCACATACACAACTCTTTATGAGTATTCCACAAACATCAGTAATATTTCCCGCATATTCAAAGTATATGTGAAACCACTTGGAAAGAGTGAGACACTACAGGCTTCAAAGTCAACTGTATGCTGAAGACATATTTATATCTTGTTCTCATAGCGCAAAAAATGCTATCACATGGGTGACTCAATGCTTGAGCATGATAAATATCTGGATGAAAAACAACCGTCCGTAGCTCAATCCAGCTAAAATAGATGCGGTGGTGAATGATGTTGGTAGGAGAGAAAAACTTGTTTTTTATTGAAACTCTGTGCCCTTTGGCTTTAAAGTGGGTGTGCAGTTTTGGGGTCCTTCTGGACTAATTGCAGCTGCTAGACAACCAGATAACATAGCAACAGTGTCCAGTAGAGCCTTTTCCGTCTTTAGCTATCTAGAAGAGAAGTCCCTTTCCTATCAGATGTAGACCTAAATGTGTGAGCCATGCCTTTTTACTTCCAACAAGACAGCAAAACACTCTAGGTGTATCTGTCCATGAAAATCATTTGTCTTTCTTCTGGACCAGCATGTAGTGACTTGCCTAGTAAGTACAGAGACTGATGCTCCATCCACAACATTGGCTCCCTATCTGATTCAAGATTTGCTTCAAGGAACTGATATTAATTATTCAAGTTCTCACTAGGTTGAAGCCTGGCTGTCTCAAAAACTTTCTCTCTGAGATCCACCGTGACAGCTGTAATCATTAGGGACTTGAATAATTAATATCAGCTCTTCTTGACAGCAGGCTCTCTATTGGAGATAAGATCAGTGATGAGCTGCCAAAATCTTAACAACCGGTTCCCTACCGGGTCTTCGGCGGTGGGTCCTTCACTCGCTCCAGGTCTTTGGCCTGTGAGTGAAGGACCCGCTGCCGAAGTGTCGCCAAAGACTTAGAGCGCCACCCAGTGAGTACAAGCCCCATGTGCCTCCCCCCATCCGACCCCCATCCACGTCCTGCCCCCCTCAGAACCTGCAACCCATCAACCCCCCCCCGCTCCTTGTTCCCTGACCACCCCCTCCCGAGACCCCTCACCCTAACTGCCCCCAGGACTCCACCCCCTACCCAACTCGCCCAGTCTCCTGACTGCCCCGACTGCTTTTTCTTAACTGTCTATATAGCACCCTGGTGCATTAAAAATCCATAGATATTTCCTAACAACTCCCTACCCTTAGCTTACCATTTGCATTCTTCTTATTATTTATTATTGTTTATTTGTATTACTGTTGTCCCTAGGAGTCCTAGTCATGGACCAGCACTACATTGTGCTATGCGCTGTACAAACACAAAAAGAAGATAGTTCCTAACCAAGCGCATATGCATATTTCTTATTGCCAATTTTAAAAAAAAAAATCAGAAGTAGTGTTTTAAATACAAATAAATTTATATATCTTTTTGATTTCCTCTAAATTAAACAAACTAATCTTTTACAAAATTAGGCTCTAATCCTGTAAACAACCATGAATAACTTTATGCATGTTAATAGTTTAATTGAAGTCAGTGGGATCACTTATGTATAAAGTTAGGAACATGCATAAGTGTTTGCAGGACTAAGCCCTTAGGCATTATCTTTGTATTGAAATGTGTTAAAAATGATGTTGGGCTAAATTTTCACAAAGATGTGCCTAGGCAGGATTCCTAAAATTAACAATGGTTCACCTAACTGGCAATCAATGGCATTTCCACCAGAGCATACATTTGGTACCTCAGTGCATAAAAACTACTACGCGCTGGAATTTTCAAGGGGGCTGTCACAGGGTGGCTGGCCTCTTTTAGGGTAGATAGGCCGAGCCCCTCCTGAGACACAATTAACTCACCTCTCCAGGTGGCAATGTGTCCGGTGGGTCATGTGACCCAATCAGGCCTTTGGGGGGAAGAGAAAAGAGCAGAGGAAGAGTAAGGGGGAAATGGCACTCCAGAGGGGAGTGTCATAAGTTCTCCTTATTCAAAATCATTCAATGATCTTCCAAAGAGAGGAGTGCTGGAATAGGCATCTCTTTATTTGCTGACAATTGTGCCCTATGGACCAAAAAAATCCCTGAAATAGTTCCTAAAAGAATAAATGAAGCACTAAGGAAGGGTCTGGAATGGGACAATACAGGGCTTTAAATTCTCAACTGACAAAACTAAGGGAATCATATTCATTAAAAACAAAATTTAAAAAGATTATAAATTGTATCTGTATGCAAAGCAAATAAATATAGTTAAAAGCTTCACATTTTTAGGTGTGATATTTGATGATAAGCTCACTTGGCACTATTTACTGAGTATGGGTGCCAGGCTTTCAGTTTGGCATCAAAAACAAATCTGAAAAAGCTTGACTCAGGCCAAGCTCAGGTGTTGTGAATTGCATGTGGTGCCTTCATTCACAATGCTGTTGTGTGTACTGCAAATAGCTGTGGGTGAAATGCCTATTACTTTAAGAATGAAACTTTTAAACTTAACCTTTTGGGTGAAAGACATTAGAAACACTAGAAGATGGAAACACTAAGCCAAGATATGAGAATGCTGGGAATTAAGTGGTCGATGAGTAGGGCAAAAGCTCAAAATGCCTAAAGTAAGTAGGGTTAAAGCATGAACAAAGGATCTTAGGGAAAAGAAAAACTCAAAGAGGTTTAAATCTATAGCTTTGGGAAAATGTGTTATAACTGGAAAATTATGCCTCCTGAGGTAATTATGGAATTGCATAATGAAATTAAAAGAGAAAAAGGAGGGTTAAATGTGCAAAATATAGCAAATCAATACATTTGTGATAAATGCCAAATGAATACCAATGGCTCCAAAGATGTAAAAACTAGAAGAGTGGGAACAGCATTTTGCGTTCCTTTGCTTGGAATCAAGAAAGCTGTAAGTCTATCAAATTGTGTACTGTTTTGATGACTGAACTGGCAGGAATAATGATGGCATTAAATTGGCTCATAGATGTGTGCTCAGCTGCCGTGGTCATCCTGTCTGATACCCAATCAGGACTACTGGTGGGCAGAAATGGCACTTCAGATAGCAGAAATTACATATTAATTAAATATTTCTGTTAACAACAGAATTGACACAGTTGGGAGTAATCATAGTAACAGCTTGGATCCTAGCGCATGTAGAGGTAGTGGGCAATGAGCTGACAAAGTGGCAAAAAATGCTGTCAAACATGACCAAGTTGATTTAGAGATCCCTTTAAGTAAACTGGAGTTTAAAATGTTTAATTAAAAATGAATTGAGAGAGAAATGGCAGGAAATATGGACAAAAGAAATGAGGGGAGGGGAAATATTCTGGGAAATATGCCCAAGAGTAAAAAATGCTGATATATTGCAAGGCCCTGAGAGAGAGAATGAAGTGGCTCTATTTAGACTTTCAATTGGCCATTGTGGCTTAAATAGTAATTTGTTTCTAAGAAACAAACATAAAGGTTGATGATATGGGATGTTCAAGGTCCAGGAAACAGTTGATCATCTCCTTTGGGCGTGCAAAGAGTATACCATTAAAAGGGGATATTTATATGAAAAACGTATTGGCCTTAAAGTATCAAAATTTTCACTGCAACGCCAAGTAAGAGCATCAGGAAAATGGGGCCCTATAAAAATAAGCAATATTGCAGTGCTTTAAGAATACTGGGAAAGGTGAAAGGCTTTAATTCTTGAATTATCTCTGGTGTCCAGTGCTTGGCAGTCATAGACTCAGCAAGTGAGTCTGCTTTGCCATAGAACACAAAAAGAAGAAGAGTAAGGGGAGGTCAGACTCCAGGTAAGAAGCCCTGTGCATCTCTGCTGGATAGAGAGCAGAAAGATAGACCCTCAAGGAGAAGGGCTAGACCCAGCCACACACTGGAGTGAAGACTCTTTGTTTTAAATTTTGGCAAATACATTGTAAACCCTCTGTGACCACTCAGCTATCATAGGAACGATTGGTTAGGCATTTGAAGGCTGCAAGACTATTACATGGCAGCAGCAAATGGGAGCTCTAGAAGAACATGGGTGGGAGGAACTGTCAAAGAAGAACACCCTGAAAAACAGGCAGAATACACATAGGGTGAGATTATTGATGGCATTTAGGGGCCTAACTCCCATTGATTCAACAGTCTGCAGAGCCTAGAACAATAGAGTCAGTAGCCACGTTAATGCTCGTGAGCTGAATTTTGTTCCCTGACAGATGATAAAAATCCATTTTGTATAGAATGAAACTAGCTAATTACATTAGATGGGTTTTTTAATAAGCAATATATATAAACTCTTATTCTTCAAGGCATAAGCTAAATGAAAGGGGTAGGAAGAAATTCCCTCCATAGCCAGTTGTAAAAAGGTATTTGGGGAATTTTTTTTTAATCTATTTAAACTTTAAAGCAACAGGAAGAGATTGAAGACCTGTACTACAGTGATAATCATAAATGTCAAGAGGCATGCTTATGACCCATTGGCATGATGTAGATTTGATAACTTAATTGTAGGATCTGGCAGTAGAAAGAGATGGGCTGAGAGGGTGAAAGCCCTTATGCAAACAAAAATATTCATCTGTGGAACTGAGAAAACGCAGAAAGCTACCACCACGGTACATTGCTTTTCCATAAATATCCTCACTTTTAAAGTTATTCCCTCTTATTCTTACAATCTCATTGATGATTGTATCCATCTAGGCCACAAATTCAAGGTGTACTGGTTTCTGACTTGAATGGTCAGATGCAGTTAATAATGGTTCATAATATGTTTTCTGTGGTAACTATTAAAAATAGTCTAAATTCTCTGTGGTTTCTATGGAAAATATCTTATAATTTCTTGGATTTCCACAGAAACCACACTTATTTCTTCCATCAGAACCATGGAAGATCTTCCATGAAAAGTACAGACATACTTTTCATATATGTTTAAATCATTTTTTTAAAAGAAACCAAACACGTCATTTCTGAGAAGACACTGGACAATCTTCCTTGAAAAAAGTTTCAGATTGAAGGTTAGTTTGCAAGTTAGTTTTCACTGTTTTTCACTAATCATTTTAGAAAGTACATTCTGATTACTACTCTGCTATTGTTACAAATAATGCCTATGATTTCTGTAGATGAAAGAAAAGAAAAAAGTCTCTTTTTCAAAGTATTCACTTTGTGAATTTGACAACACTTACTGCAGTCATTTATAGTTTTTTTCCATATTCAGGCCTGATCCTGCAAAGACATGCTTAATTTTACACATACAAGACTCCATTGACTTCAAGGTTAAGGTTAAGCATGTACATGAGTTTTTGCATAATCAGGGCCTTTGTTGGTAAATTTGACCTGTACTGTGCAGCTCTTCACTGCAACAAGGGAGATAAAAACACTTTAAAACAGGAAAAATAGAGTGTAAAATCACAAAACTTGTTAGAGAAATTTATGGGCAAATGTATTACCTGAAACTACTTCAAACTCTTTTTTTATTTTTATTTTTTAATTACTAGCTTTCAAGTTGACAGTTTCCTTTTAATATAATGTAGTCATCCTCCCTACAGCCTGTGGAAACGGCTCTGGAATTCTATAAAAATCATGGCAATTTTAGGTATGGGACAAAAAACATATTTTAGCAAATATATAAAGAATGAAATGATGTCAACAGAAGATATTTGTATCTTCCCCAGCCTCGGCATGGCTCCGCTCCTGACTGTTGGCCCTGCCCCCACCTCCAGCCTCAGCCTCTGGCCATAACTCAGTTCCCAAGGCACAGCCTTCTTACCACTGTTCGCGTCCAACCTCCCCCACCCCCCGAGCCACATCCCTGCTCTTGGCCTGCCTCCGGGGAGGGGGCGGGGGGGTACAGACAGGAGGGGGGCACAACCCTCAAAAGTTTGGGGACCATTGCTTTAAGTACTCAGGACTACAAACAAGTTTTTGGGAGAACTAGGAAGGGGCTGAGGATGAGTTGCCTGCAGGGCCTGCCATGCTGTGAGGAGCTGGGACCTGCCACACAGGGGAAATATACAGAGGACCAAACAAGCTATAATATTTGTCCATTACTGATATTAAAACTAAATGGGGAGAATAACAACAATCCATTATAACTGGTGCTCAATGGCAAAAAGCAGGGATAAAATTTATATATTTTATTTACTAGTTTTTACAGAGCCTGTTGCTGAGGCAGCTAAGCATTGAATTTAAACACAAATCAGATATGCCGTTAGCAAAAACAAAAACAGTCAATCAACTGTTCAACAAAATAAATGTCTCTTGCATGTGCCCTGAAGGTCATTAGATTCTGGCTCTGATGGTCTGCCAAGAAGGGTAATTTGCAGAGGGAGCAGAGCCTCAACTGAAAAACTGCACTGGTCATGTAGTAGTGAAACTTAGGAACTAGTTGCAAGAGTCTCTCAATGGATCTTAACTGCCTTTTACAAGGCAAATGTTTCCTCAGACTAACTCTCCTTTGTCTTTTTCTGGGTTGAAACATAACCAGTTTACTGTAATTTAGATCCTTCTCTATCAGACACCCAGGGGAGAGATTATGTGTTGTCTCTCTAATAGGAGAAGGAGGAGGGGGGTGTAAGGTGACTTTGAGCCACCTTTATTCTGTCCTGATTGTAGGTTGTTCTGGGGCCAGAGAGGTCCCTGGCATAATTTAGGCAGTCCCTGGGGCCTGACTAAATTCTGGCTGCCTTCTGAGGCTGTCATATGGATTGCAGCACTGCCTGATGGATTGCAGCACTGCCTGGAATCTCTACAGCATCCAACCTCCCACCGCAACACAATCTTCCTGCCCCTAATTACTCCGCCCCCCAGCAAACCTCTACACCATGGCTCACAAAGGGATCCGCAGAATTCTGCATCAGCTGGAACCAGGGCTTTTGGGACCTATTTACATCACTCTGACCCTTTTATCTGACATAAAGCAGCCAGGGGGGTTGAAGATCTCATCCCTGGAGATTGAGACTGGAGAATATGGGTTCTGTGAAAAGGAAACATAGAATCAACAATAATCAGCAAATAGGTGATGCTGCAGCCAAAAATATCTAATTTTTTTCACCTAGAGGCTTCTTATGAACACAGGAAGGGTGATAGCAAAACCCTGGGATCCCCACAATCAGAGGATATAGAGAAAGAAGAAATGTATAGCAGTACCCTCTGGTACTTCTTGGAGAGAAAGAGAAGCTAGTGAAGATCAACTCCAAGTTCTTCTGAAAGATTTTGCAGATGAATAAACTTTGGCTAATAGTATCAAGAGAAGCTGAAAGAATAGATTCTACATTAACTCCTTACCCTTTTCCAGTGCTAGAAGAAAATCAATACAATTCTAATTCCATGCTGTAGTCTAAACACATTATTAATAGAAATCAAAGAAATCAGTGGAATCCCCCAACACCTTTTCAATAACCTTCTCTTTAAAAAAGAGAGTTTCAAGACATGATAGTAAATAATGGTAAGTTTGTTACTGTCTACAGATAATTTATTGAAGAAGAGCCTAATTACTATTAAGTTCATTCAGCTTGTCTTTTTAAAGAGAAACATTAACAAAACTCATCAAAAATGGGTCTAATGGGTCTCTACATTTGCTTTAGTTAATCTATCAGGCTGGTTCTGTATCTATCAGGACCCAATTACTACATTATTTGAATGTCTCACAAACATTAATTAGTATATCCTAACACCACCTGGATAGTTGATAAGTACATAGGGTATTGGACACCTGTCAAACAGGGATAATACTGTCTGAGATGTGAAAGAAAGAAATTAAGTGATTTGCCCATGTCACACCAGAAGTCTGACAAAGCTGAGAACTGAAACTACAGCTGGTGAGGAATTTTTCAAAGAAACACATTTTTGCTGAAAAATGCCAATTCAGCTAAACTAAAATTGTTGATGGGAAAGGATCAGTTTTAACGAACTTTCCAACTCAAAAAAGAAAATGGTAAAAAGAGTTCAAACTTGTTAAATATTCCATTTTGATATTTTCTAAACCAAGTTGTGGTCTTTAGTTCAAAATGACTTTTATTTAAAAAATTATCTTAATTTATACTAAAAATGGTTAAAAAAAGAATAAAGGTCAAAATGTAAACAAACTATTTCAAATTTATTGAAATAACTGTTTTGACAGATCTGAACTGAACTTTTCTGGGTTGTCAGTTTGTGAACATTTTCAAGATTTAGACTTTTCTTTACGATTCAGGACAGGAAAAAAACTCAAACTCTTGCATAATAAGAAAACTGTTTCCCACTCATCCCTATTTGGAATCATTCATCTTAATACATCTCCAGTGCCTTAATCATGGGATCATCATTGTGCCTTAGCTATAAAGGACATAGGACACATCTCAAATGTGTTTACTCACAACTTCCTGTGTACACTACAGCCTACATTATTATTAACACTGGTAGAATTGCAATGATGGTGAATTATAGCTCCTTAATATGGCAGCGGATGTAGCCATGGTGTGTTCTCACAGAAATAGTAAACTTGATTTGAATGCAAACACATGAAATGTCAGTAGAACATCAAATTTTGCTACTAAGTTTTTTTTCAAAATAGAATAATAGATATTAGTGTACTTTTGAAGACAGCATACACTGGGACTGTCATCACAGGGGGGGAAAAGCTAGATACACAAAGAACCACTACCTGCTGATTTATTACGTTCTTCCTATGCATAAATCAGGATTGAAAAACTGTGATTGTAACCATCAAACCTTTCTAAAAACAATGTAATCAAAGACATAAGTCTTCACTAAATCCAACTTAAAAAAAAAAAAAAAAAACGGTGTGTCTAGGCCTAGCTGGTTTTGAAATACAAAGCCCTCTCCTCCTCCCCCTTCCACCCCCAAGTTAGAACAGGGTGGGGTTTTTTTAAGTGAAATGCCTCTGCTTTTTCAATTGATCATCTCTAATGGACAACTTATCCATTACTTCCTTCCTCATCCATCTCCCCACCCTCCACAAATTTTCAAAGAAAATTATCCTGTTGTAGAGAAGCACACATGAGAAATTTCAAGAAGACTGAGTTTGTGTGAAATCAGGGGTAGCAAAGTCAAAATCAGCTGTACAAACTTGACACAAGCAAAATTTTAGAGGAATTACTATTAATAATTTTGAAACAGCTTTTGTACTGCCCCAGGATAACATGTGAAACTGAATAGGTTTTCTACTAGACCGTAATTAATTTCACTCTGTCACCAGCACCTGTAGAATAAATTAAAAGTGCACAAAAGCAGTTGTATTTAAATAATATGTTTCTATAGTAATCCTGTAGTTTGCCACTTTCTTCACTGATCAGATCACAGTACATTAAAAATGTGGGAGCAGAGAGAAAACAGATCTTTGGATACTTTGGATATCATGCTTGAAACTTAAAATATATATATTTCTGTGGATTTAGCAGTTCAGAAAAGTTAAAGCAGCCTAGAAGTTTTATTTATGAGGCTGGCTGATAAGGAGAAAGCATGTTGACTGGTGTATTATTATTTAGTAAACACTGACTATATGTTTGGCACTGTGCACAGAGAAGAGTCAAGCCATGCCCCATAGAGCTTACACACAAATATATTTTTAATCTTGAAAATAGTATAGATTTTAGGTATAGACTCTAAAATTATTTAATGCTTTTGTATTAAACTAAGTTCAGATGCTTATCTGGGTGGTACAATTTAGAGAATTTAGTCTTTGGAATGCAAAATACACAAATCTTCCTACATAAAACTTTCAAAAATAAAACAGAACAATCCTTGTTCTGTTCTAGAACATACCAAATTTTTATACTGAGTAATGAATGACCATAGGCAGAAACAGATGTCAATGCCTAAGCTCAGTTTTTTAAAAATATATAAAATTAGTTATTCATTAATTGTAACTGTCCAGAATTTTGATATAAGAAATCTATGAGGAATTTGCAGTGATTTAAATTGCACTCTTTAATCTCAGTCAAAATGTCAAAGGTAGTGCTGTGCATTTTATATTATTTTGAGGACTTGATTACTGGCTTATTAATAATTGTATCACCCATCTGGAAATAAACTCATTTGACATTTAGCTTCAGTTTGTTTGCTTATAAGCTGTGGGTAGACTTTTTGGTAGTCATGTTCCAACCTAGGGGGACAATGCTTTGATCTTTTAAGCCCTGCCTATGCTGTGCCAAGAACTAGGTTTGAATTGGTTTAAGACACGAGAGGGTAGAGCACAAATGCTAGGGTAGAACAGAAATTCTAAACATGGTTTGGAACTATCTATGTTGGCTGCCTAACCAAAACAAGTTAGCCTGAGCTGCTTTAACACCTTGTTTCAAACTTGTTCAACAAACTGAGACTGAACCCCAATGTGGACTGGGCCTAAAGCCCCATTGAAACTACAGATACACACCAGTGGATCTGGCTAGCACACAGTTCCATTTTGGGGTGTACCTTGGCGTGGTTACAAAACATAGTTAAGATCTCTCCTACAGTACAAAAGTTAATATGTTGTAACTGGGTCTGGGTTAGCCATGGACCCCTGTTACAACTGTGTTTATAATGTAGATTGGACCTAAATTATTAAAGAAACTTCTCAAATTGATTACAGACAAAGTAATTTGTATTAATTTCACTATACAATACAATATTACCAAAGCATCTCTGTTTTGTACGCAATAAGATAAACAATAAAAACCACATTTATTTTATTTCCCTTTTACACTGTAACTTCCTCTTACTATTGGTACTAGTCTATATGAGCTAGAATGAATATTCTGACAAAGAGGAATTTCTTTACTTGTTTTCTTAAAAATATTATTTAAAATATTATTTGGCAGCTTATAAACATTAATAAAGTTACTATAATGAGTTAATATACCCATTGTCCAGAAGTATTTCCAGAATATTGTAACAAACTGTAATTACTTAGAACTACACTGTTGTCACTGTGCTGGTCATTGTGGCCATTCAGAACTTCACAGAGATGGTGGTCATATCGTAAAACTCAGCTACTCGGTACTCCAAAACCACTGGCCTATAACATTTGAACTAAAGGGGAAATTCCTTTAGATAGTAGTAGTCATTTTCCTATGATGAAGAACTGAACACTTTGGATTCATCCAGCGGAGCAGTAGTACACATACACACTAGCCTGTCCATTAAAATATAAAGGGCTAGAGAAAAATACTTGTATAAATTAAAATAACACCAAAAAGGCAAGGAGAGTGGTAGAGTAACTTTGGTCATTTCTACAGATTTTTATGTAACCATTTAACATCCTTTTCAGTAATAAATAAAGCAAAACAAATACTAAAAAGAATTCACCGTGATAATATATTATATGACAGATACACTCTATGAGATGGGTGGGAAAATATCACTTAAAGAAACACAGTTGGTAACAAACACAGTTGGTAACATGAACAAACTAAGGAAAAATACACATTTTACAATGGTAGCGACATATTTTTCTCAGCTGTTAGTGCTTTTTAACAAAGAACTTATTTTTATAAAAAGAAAGAAATAGTGATATGAGAAAACTGAAGTGAGCTCTAGGCTTATGGGACACCACAAAGTGTTTGGTATGTCACTTCCCTATACTTCAATTTTGTTCAGTCTGTGCAGGAACCTCAAAGGGGTGGGTACTGCTATTTCAGTTAATAAAATAATACATAAATTCATTAGATAAATTCATACTTCTATGGAAATGATTTTCACAAGGAAACACATTTTATGGATGGCTTTATTCTATTTTACATGAAGCATGGTATTTTGTTAACTTCCTTCCTTTTTCCACAAAGTATTATATCCTGAATTTCCTATAATTCAAAGGCTAAGATTTTTTAAATGGCCTCTAAAGTTACACATGCATCCTATTATGGTGCATGTGCACACTTTTACACACATTATAAGGTGTGTGATGGAGTGTACGAGCCCCACACTGGTTTAAAGAACAGCTCTGGGCCCAGAAGGCACTGCTCAGTCTCACCTGCAGGGCATGCTGACATTGAAGGCTGGGTTCAAAAGGGAGCAGCTCAGCTTAGTCTGGATGGACAAAGCCAGTGAGCAGTTGTGTGCTGCAAGCTCCTGCAGAGAAGCCGCCAGGGCTCTGCGCAGCTGAGACCAGGCCCCCCCACTGACAAACCTCCGTAGGCCCTTCCTGACAAAGGAAGACCTTCCAGAGCGTGATCAGAGAGAACTCCAGGGGGAATCAAGAAACAGACCGTTGTCACAGATAGAGGAACCAAAGCCGGGGTAGGAAGTAGCCCAAGGAACTGGCATCGCACCTGCCTCTAAGCCATGTATTTGGGCTATTATTCGCAGGGTCCTGGGCTGGAGCCTGCTGGAGCAGAGAGGGCCCAGGTTTCCCTACCCCAGCCACTGACTCTCACCACTGTATGGTGCTGTCAGGCTTGGACTTCAACCCCCTGACAAGGTGTAACTATTTAGACTCAAGCATTTGGAACTTAAGCATGTGCTTAAGTATTATTGCTTAAAAGGGATGTACTTTAATGCTTTAACACTTTGCTAAATTGAGGCCTTAGGTTAGGGCTTGTGGTAACATGAGTCTTATGCTATTTGGTGTTTTTTCTAAAAAACAAGCTCACAAAGACAGGTTATTACATGAGAATCTCAGCTTTCATTTTTTTTTAAAGTATGTTTTTAGTTCAGATTACAGATATTAGCTGGAAATAGTGACATCCCTCCACCCCCCACCCCCCTGAAGGCTCAAAAACCGTTAGCAAGCTAAAAGAACCCAAATGGATTATTTTGTTAAAATCTCATGATTTTTGAATGTTTGGGTTTGGTAATACTAAGGTACAGAAAACAGACACCTCAGGACCCAAATGGGGTCCTCAGTATTATGGTTCCTGACACAATCCAGTTTCACTTATAAAAACAGGCAATGCCTGACTGAGAAATGGGAACTTAGGACCAGAGGAATAGCTCTCTCATGTGCAGAACATTGCAATCAACTGTAGCAGCTGGAGCCCCTCTACTAGGAACAGATATAACAAGGTAAACTGAGCAGAAAGCAGCTCTTTTTTTTTTATAGAGGAAATGTGTCTCTGTTCTCTGGGTGAGAGGATTTTCTAGCTGTATATTTTTATTTGTGATTTGTTGTGAAGCTCGTCTTTTTGAGCATGCACCCCCAAAGAGCTGAGGACCTTTCTGAAGAGAATTCTAGTGGGTGTAGACTCTGAAAACAATGTGACCTCTTTAACAGAACAGTCTGCCCCCACCCCCGCATCCACCTCTTTTCTCCTTCTCCAACAGGTCTCCTGGTATTTGTGAGTGAAGTTTGGGAACCACACCCTAAGAGTCACAGTCTAGCCCTGTGACTATGGTATGTCTTCATTGCTTGCTAATTACAGGTTAAGTAGTTGCAGAATATTAACACGCGGTAGCCTAACCCACTACAGCACAGTTGTATTATTGACATCAGGACACTGATGTCATGCCCCTTGTCCACACTGGTGCTGTAGCTGGTTGTGATTATATCATTATCAGTAGAACTGGAGTCAGAGGGCCATGTTCACTGGATGGACTGCTAGTGATGGGGCACCAGGAAAACAGGGAACATGGGGAGTTAGACTGAAAGCAACTCAGCCGTATGAACAGAGCAGTGCACAGGGTTTAATAAAATTCCACTTGTTCGACTTAACCTGCATTCAGCTTCACTCTGCAATAATGAAACATGGTGACCACATCTGAGCTGTGAGTTCTCTAAAGTGCAGCAGCTGGCAGTGTGAGCCATGGAACTTGGTCTGAAGCACCTGGAGCCCTGGATTTTGTAGACACAAACCTAACCCAGTGGAAGGAGGAATTTGAGCACATACCAGGCCAGACGACATATGGAAGGACGACAACAGCAGGACAGTAAAACTGTTATTTTACATGATTGGTGTTCAAGGCAGAGAGGTCTGTGCTCCTTTGAAGCTCACCACAGCCTCAAACCTCACAGCAGTCCCAGGGACCTATTGGTCCCCAAAGCAGAATGAAACTGTGGAGCAACACTGGTTTTTCACTAGAGACCAATCTGAAGGGAAGAGGATAGACCCATATATTACTACCTTATGCATACTGGCTGCTATGTGTAATTCTGGGGACTTGACAAGACTCCCTGATTCAAGACATAATAGTCTGCAGTACTTAGGATCTCCACCTGTGAGAGCAACTGCTCCAGGAAGGCAAATCTCACATTAGACAGATGCTTAGATATGGAGCATGCAGCGGAAGCCTAAAGAGAAAGAATAAAAGCCCTAGGAGGCCCAACATCTCCAGAAGTACATGTAATGAGACAAGAGCAAAGGAGAGCAGGTGGCCATGGTTCTATACACATAGTGAGATTTACTTATTGTGGGAGACACCAAGAGCAGGTAAAGGAGAAGTGCCTCACACTAGGACAGCATTGCAAGGAATGTGGCAAGTTGAACCATTTTAGCAGTGTGTACGAGAGCAGAAGAATCTCACAGAAAGATTCCTTCAGACTTGTACAAAAGGAGAGTGGCAGACAACGATGATGATGATATCATAACTCTTTCCTTGAGTCCAAGAGCATAGCGGGTTCAGGCTGTTGGGGCAGAAAAGCAACAAGGGACAATACCAACATTGATATATGCAACAATGGTAATAGAGTAATGGCATGTGCAATTTTAGCTGGATAGCGGGGCCTCCTTGGGGTGAATTGGACTCTAACACATCCATTGCAAAGAGCGGTCACAATCTAATTATGTACAATGAATGCATAATGCAGCCTATAGGCATATGTGACCATCTAGTAACTAACCTGAAATTTAGCAGACTGTAACAACTGAAATTTGTGGTAGTGGATAGTAAGAACCATGCACACCTCTTGGGGAATACAGCCATACAAGTCATGGGTCTGGTCAGGTTGCAGCATCAAAATTTTATAGTTGCAGTTCAAGAAGCAAAAGGAGGAGTCCCTTTTACACCCTAATACTTAGTCTGCCTTGAGTGCAGGGGACTGGACTAGAAGTCTTCTTGAGGTCCCTTCCAGTCCTACGTTTCTATGATTCTATGGACAGTGGAGATCATTTTAAAAGCATATGGGGATGTTTTCAAAGCAAATAGACTTGAAGGAAAGCTATGGCTGGAAGTAGACACCACAGTGGAAGCTGTGGGCTTACCATGAAGGAAAATTACAGTAGCACCATGTAATCCAGCATGCAAGGAGCTTGAAAGTCTGCAGAGCAGAGTCATCATAGCGCCTGTAGAGGCCAGTACAGCCTGAGTAAGCAGCATGGGGGTGGTAAAGAAGCCATCAGAGAAATTATGCATCTGCATAGATCCAAATCCACTGAACTGGGCATTGAAAAGGTCACTGTCCACTCTTACAATGGATGACATCATGCCAGAACTTTCCAAAGCCAAAATGTGTAGGGTCTGTGATGTGAGGACCAGGTTTGTTACTAGAGAGTCCAGCATGACGACAACCTTTGCAACACCAATGGTCACTACAGATGGCTGAGTGTGCTGAGGGGCATCAGTCCATCACCAAAGATGTTCCAAAGAAGACTCATCCAAGTGCTGGAAGGACTGCCTGAGGTGAAAATTGCAGATGATATCCTCATTGTAGTTCATTCTGTACTGATACAGAAGATGAACTGGACCAGGACAGACAACTACAAGCTTTCCTACACCAATGCAGGGTCAAGAACATAAAACTCAATCCAGAAAAAATGCCAGTCAAACAGCGTGAGGTGACATACGCTGGACATCTGCTAACAGCACAGGGACTGAAAGCAGATCCCAACAAGATCAAGGCAGTCAGAAACGCCAACTCTAGAGATGCGAAAGGGGTACAGTGCTTCATAGGAATGATAAATTTTCTGTCCAAGTGCTGTCCACACCTGGCTGCAATAGCAGAACCCATACGTCCGCTCACAAGAGAGGATGTTGAGTCAGACTGGGCAAGTCCCCAACAGCAATCATTTGACATGCTGAAACAAAGAATAACGGATTTCCCTGTCCTGAAGTACTACCAGCCAGGAGAGCTACTGACACTTGGTGTAATGCATCAGAGAATGAACAGGGGAGTAGTTCTTTTGCAGGAGCAACTTGTTGCTTATGCCAGCAGAACCCTGTCAGGCCTGGTCTACACCGGCAGAGTGGGGCGGGGGGAGGGCAAGCTAAATCGGTCTAAGTTACACTACTTCAGCTATGAAAATAGCATAGCTGAAGTCAATGTACTTAGAGCTATTTACTGCAGTGTTTTCACTGCAGTGGGTCGACTGCTGACGCTCCCCCATCGACTCCGCCTACGCTTCTCGCTCTGGTGGAGGACCGGAGTCAACAGGAGAGTGCTCGGCAGTCGATTTATTGCATCTTCACTAGACACGATAAATCGACCCCCTGCTGGATCGATCGCTCCAGAGGTAAATGTAGACATGCCCTCGGAGACTGAAAAAGAGCTTCTGGCAGTGGTATTTGGAGTGGAGCAATTCCATCAGTATACCTGTGGACATCCCATAATACTGCAGTCAAACCACAACTCGAGAAAAACATGGCAAAGCCCCTTCTTAGTGCTCCAAAGAGATTGCCGTGCATGTTGATACAATTCCAGGACTACCAGGTAGAGATCAGAAATTGTCTAGGATGACTATTGGTGTTAGCTGATACCCTGAATAGGACTTGTATACCTTTCCCCCAGTTCTCTGATAGTGGGTATCCGGACGCTGAATCCATTAACGTGCTGCACTATCTCTGTCTTCCCATTTCAAGAATAAAGCTGATGGAAATTAAAGATGCTATGGAAAAGGACAACCAACTACAGGCAGCCAAGACAGCAATGCTAGCAGGGTGTCCAGAAGACAAAAACCAAGTACCGGGTAGGAACAGAACCATATTTTCAAATCAAACATGAGCTGTGTGTACAGGATGCAATTATATTTTGAGGACAGAAAGCTGTTCTCCCCATCTGATTACATAAACACGTCATGCAAAAAAATATATGCCTCACACATGGGCATTAACAGCTGTCTTAGACCGGCTTGAGAGTGTGTCTACTGGCTGGGAATGAATACACAATTCTGTTCCTTCATAGGAGGGGGTGACACCTACCAATCCTGTCATAATTACCAACAGAAAGAGATTGTTACCACATGAGCCCTCCATTGGAAAAGGAGGGAGCAGACTTAAAGGAAAAGCAGTGTTTGATTACTATTCAGATTTTTGGGAGGTCAACACCCTGCTTGATACAAGAAGCAAGTCAGTGATTCCCAAACTGAAGGCCTACTTTGTGAAGTATGGCATTCCAGACACTGTATGCACCAACAACAGACCCCAATTTGCATCAGAAGAATTCAAGGAATTTGCTCACAAATGGGAGTTTGACCACCACACCTTCTCCACAGCATACCCAGAGAGTAATGGTAATGTGGAATCAGCTGTGAAAACAGCTAAGAGACTCTTACACAAGGCTGTTTCTTCTAGTTCAGGTGCCTTGCTAGTATTTTTGGCACACAAAAATACCCTCTGAAAGGGGTGCCAAAATAGTCCAGCGCAGGCGCTGATAGGGCAAAGTACCCAAAGCCTGCTACTAATGAGGAGAGACCTGTTGCATCTAAAGGAGTTGTGAGGGGTGCAGTGGCACACACGTCACACAAGATGACTACACAAGAGGGACAAGTGACCTGAAGGAACAGAAGGCCCTTATGAGCCTACAGAGATCATCACAAAATGGAGAGACAGAGAACCATCTGGAAGCCAACCTCACAGGTAGAGAGGAGACTCCACCCAGAGAGAGTTTGTTAGACTCAGAGAGAAATGACAGAGATAGGTCACACCATGTGTGGTCACATGTTGAGGAGACCAAACTATCTCCAAGACTTTGTAACCCGCTGAGTCTGTGGTAAAGACGAGACTCCAACTTGGCTATATGCTAGCATCCTCTGGCAGAAGGGATAGAGGATAGGGTCTGGACGTCAACTATTTATTTGTAATGTTTATGTTAAAACTTTTGTAAAATAGGGGAAATGTATCATGATCAGTGGAACTGAAGTCAGAGGGCCAGTGTCCCTGGAAGGGCTGTTATTGATGGAACACCAGGAAAATAGGGAATTTGAGGAAATGGGCTGGAAGCAACTCAGCCATAACTACAGAGCAGGGCAAAGGGTTTAATAAAGTTCCACTTTTTCAACTTTACTTGTATTCAGCTTTATCCATAGCTGTATTGCTTGCTATTGTTTCATTAGCAATCTGGGTCTATATCTCATGATTCATAGAGCCACAACTCACTGCGTCACTGTATGCTCACATTTGTAGGGTGTTGTGGGACAACCTGTCTGCCCACTCTGGGGATTGTGGGAGGAAATTACCTAAACCCAGGGAATTCATTTTGTGGAAGGACTCAGACTATGCTGTTACATACTGAAGGTATGGATCCCATTCACCCTAATAACCAAGATCAATAGCTGCTGCTTTTTATGGATTCAATTTTTTTTTTTTTTTTTTGGCATGCCTCTGCAGAAGCTGCTGCTAAGAGACAGTGATGGGTGTTTCCAAGGCTGCTTTTGGCTCAGAGAAGACATAGAGGCAGCGGTTTGCAGTTACAAACAGACACCCAACAACAGAATGGGAAAATGTGGACATGGAGGCGTGGATTGAGCTGATGCTGTTTTTCATGTCAGACACCCTCTACACAGACTGCCACTTCTGGACCAGCACCACAAGCACACACTGGTGAAACTACATGGTGATGGAAATGAGGAATGACTAGTTGTGGGCCCAGAGCTTTAGTACGAGAAAAGCCACATTCCCGCAGTTTTGCGAGGAGCTTTCCCTGGCTTTAAGTGCATGGGTAGATGGCTAGATGGAATAAGTGCCCAAGAGCCTTAGGGAAAGGGATTGGAAGACCATCATATATATTGATTGTTGTGATTGGCCATGGCTTCATGTTTTCTCTGCAGTTATTTCAAGCTAGCAATATGTGGGATAAGTGAACTCAGGGTCTGCTGTGTACCTCAGACTGTGGTGCCATGTAGCACAGATAAAGGCAAAATTAAGTGAAGACAAAGCCTTAGGCACTAGTTTGAACAAAGGATGGTGTGTGTAAACTGCAACGGGCCCAGGAGCCATTGTGACTTGGAGGAACCTTTAAGTCACAATTCTTTCTCTGTATTCTCTAGAGCAGCAGTTCTCAAACTGTGGGTCAGGAGCTCAAAGTGGGTCGTGACCCCATTTTAATGGGATCGCCAGGGCTGGTGTTGCTGGGGCCCTGGGCAGCCTAAAGCTGAAGCCCGAATCCCACTGCCTGGGCTAGGCTGGGGGGAGCTCAGGCTTCGGCCTTGGGTGGCAGGGCTCAGGTTACAGGCCACCTGCCATGGACGGCAGGGCTCAGGCTTGGGATTTGGCCTCTTCTCCTGGGCCAGCGGGGCTCAGGCTTCTGTCCCCCCTCTTGGGGTCGTATAGTAATTTTTGTTGTCAGAAGGGGGTTGCGGTGCAATGAAGTTTGAGAACCCTTGCTCTAGAAGGGGTGGGTAGTAGTTTGCATTAGGTCTGTACCAGAGCATATCGTGACACCCTGCTTCTGGCTCAGTTGTATGGATAGCAAATAGGAGGGGTCAAGTCAAGGCACTGCCCATTCCCTGTTCACCTGCTTTGGGGAAAGATTAAGCAGGTGCTCAGACCCCAAGGTCCAGGTCCCCACAACTGGAGCATAAGGGCATGGTTCTTACTTCCCCTGCTTGGTATGTAGTAACTCATGATCTAGCCTATAATTATCTTACCTGCATGTAAACATAGGTTACTGCATATACTAAATTGCAATATTGCCAGCTCAAAAAATCAAGGAAGTGGGTTCAAAATCAGGAGATTTTTAAAATAACAAATTGTGGTTTAATTTCATTTGCCTTACAGTTTTTCTGGTTTTAGGGTTCACATTTTTTTCAGCCTCTTCTCCACAACCATGAGGCCTAGAAACTCTTTTTATAAAAGCTGAGATTTTATGTACTTGCATGTCTCCAGGAGCTGGATCTTTAAGAAAAACACAAAATATCATGTGATTTGCAATAAAAAGCTATACTATCGAAAGATGATGAAGCATCCATGAGCAACAGTCTTTTTTGGAGACAGAGTTGATGAAATTATAGTTAAATGAATAAAAGTACAAAAAAATCATTAAGGTCCATTTCTAGAGAAAGAAGGAACAAGTTCCTCCTAGTCTGAGTTCAGCTCACAGCTCACTCTACAGATCCTCCTGAAGTTAATGGAAAAAAATCTTTACAGATTTCAGTGGAAACAGATTCAGGACCTGAGTTTTTCCATCAGATTAGTTAGATGTCCCGCCTTAGGGAGTGTTTTTAAATAGCTGATAAACCAGACAATAAAAGAGAAAAATAAATAAGCATTCTTCTCAGGGCTAGGCAATGCAACCCACCCAAACACAGAATTTGTTTCTTTTTCAAATCTCTGTATGAAACAGTCACCAGGGCAACTGAACCTCACAGTATTTTGACAGCCCCAGTGGTAAATGGAGAGAAGCCTTCAGCAGCCAGAGAAACTTGGAAGTAGGCAGGATGCAGTAATAATGAAACAGCACTTGTCTTCAGCTGTGACTTCCCCTTCACCTTTTTTCCCTAGACTTATCTTCCCAACTAAGCAAGGCCAGAGTGCAGCGGAGTAATTCTTCCTCCACTCCCAGTAAGCCTGAGTAGACAACCTTTTATTGCAGGGGTTTTCAAACTGGGGGTCGGGAGCCGTCAGGGGGTTGCAAGGTTATTACATGGGGGGTCGCGAGCTGTCAGCCTCCACCCCAAGCCCCGCTTTGCATCCAGCATTTATAATGGTGTTAAATATATAAAAAGGTGTTTTTAATTTATATTGGGGCAGGGGTCACACTCAGAGGTTTGCTATGTGAAAGGGGTCACCAGTACAAAAGTCTGAGGACCACTGTTTTATTGCAAAAGTTTTATTTTTTTCCACAAACAGCTAAAATCACTGCTGCTCCCTCAGTTGTGTTGCATAATATTTAAAATATTATGGATCTCTTCAAGTCAGTTCAGGAAGGTACAGTAACTCCTCACTTAATGTTGTAGTTATGTTCCTGAAAAATGCGACTTTAAGTGAAACAATGTTTAGTGAATCCAATTTCCCCATAAGAATTAATGTAAATGGGGGGGGGAGGGGTTTAGGTTCCAGGGAAATTTTTTTCACCAGACAAAAAACTATATATATATATATATACACACACACACACAGTATACGTTTTAAACAAACAATTTAATACTGTTCACAGCAATGATGATTGTGAAGCTTGGTTGAGGTGGTGTAGTCAGAGGGTGGAAGAGAGTGGGGTATTTCCCAGAGAATGCCTTGCTGCTAAATGATGAACTAGCACTCGGCTGAACCCTCAAGGGTTAACACGTTGTTAATGTAGCCTCTTGCACAAATGGAGAGGGAGGGGAGACAGCATAGCAGACAGAGACAGACACACACCTTGTGTGTGGGAGAGAGAAAGAGAGAGAGATGCACACTGCCCCTTTAAGTAAGCTGACACATTCTTAAGTGCATTGTCTTTTTAAGTGGATCAGGAAGTTGAGACAGCAGCTGCTGCCCCACGCTCTCTCTGTCTCTCTCCCTCCGTGTCCCCACCCTGCTCTATATGGAGAAGGGATAAGCGGGAGACAGGAGCAGGGGGGAGGGGGACCCCTGACATTAGCCTCCCTCTTCCCCCCCAGTCCCCCATGCACAGCAAGCAGGAGGCACCTGGGAGCAACTCCAAGGCAGAGGGCAGGAGCAGCACATGGCAGTGGGAGAGACAGCTGAACTGCCCGGCAATTGATAGACTGCTGAGCGCCTGCTGCACAGGGAACTTAGGGGAGCGAGCAGCTGATAGGGGGGCTGCCAGTCCACCCTGGTTACAAGCCCCCACCAGCTAACTGCAATGGACTGCTCTTCCTGCAAGCAGTGGACAAAGCACGAGGCTGCCAAATAACATTTGAAGGGAGCATTGCACAACTTTAAACGAGCATGTTCCCTAATTGATCAGCAATGTAACAACAAAACGTTAACTGGGATGACTTTAAGTGAGGAATTACTGTATTTCAGCTATGAACTGCAAACTAGATACCATCAGATTAGGCCTGAATAAAGACTGGGAGTGGTTGGGTCATTACAAAACCTAAACTTAATTTCCCCAATACTAATTTCTCCCTACTGTTACTCACACCTTCTTGTCAACTGTCTGTAATGGGCCACTCTCTTACCACTTCAAAAGTTATTTTTCCTCCCTTGGTATCGTGCTGTTAATTGATTTATCTCGTTAGACTGACCTCACACTTGGTAAAGCACCTCCATCCTTTCATGTATTTATACTTGCTCCTGTATTTTTTACTTCAGACATCTGATGAAGTGGGTTCTAGCAGATGATATATCAGCTTTGACAATGAAAATTTTATGTTGACTGAAAAAATATTGTCTACTGGAATGCTTTTTTCCCTTCATTTAATTGCTTTTATTGTCCTTAAAAATTGTTTTGCATGAACCAATATTAAAACCCATTTAATTTTTATTTGTATGATATAATAATATAATTTCACTGGGTAAATAATGTGATTTCACTGGGTAAAGGTCACAGAGATGTTAGATACTTCTGTCTCAGTTTTCCCCTATATTTTCCCTCTCCATGGTCCAATGTGGGCACCCACTTAAAGGCTTCCACTCCCAGCCATCATTGCTCCTGGGCAGGGTTTTAAGGCTGTCCAGCTCCCAGACTTAAACTGTGATATCCCCAGTAAACCAGACTGCCCAAAAGCCCAGCACCTATGCTTTGCTTTCTCTCCAAGGGCTATGATCAATGCATTGCTTGCAGTGGTAAGTTAAAATTAGTCTTATAAGTGACCCCAGTTGCAATTTTATCTATAGAGAGGCTACTGTATCTCCATAATACATTTGTGCTTTTGAATATGTAAAAGTCTACTTCTGGTACAGGTTGTAAGCTGGTGGGCTATCTCATCTGCCCAAGAAGAAACTAGTGCCATGCCATGCCCAAGTCTATTTCAGGCTCTTGCCTCATAGCACAGTTTACTGTTTAAACACATGAATTCATGAGTAACACAAAACAAAGTAACTCCCAGGACCAAAACACGCTACAACCCCAAAGGCTTTGCCTTGCTCAGCTCTCCATCACTCAGGATAGCCTCCCTATTTCCCTCCTATTTCCAGGTTCTCTCTGGTTGAGCTGGGACCACTTCTTCAATCAAGACTCAGTCTACTGTACCCTTTCTAGCTTAGTCTCATAATCTTCTGTGCAAATTACCAGGCCCAAACACCTGTTTTTAAAGGCGTTCTGCCTCATATCAGGGCTGTCTGGGCCCAGACTTATCTCAGCCCTTAAAGGGGCAGACAGCCCTGTTACACAGGGCTGCACAAAATTTTACAACGGCAAGGGGATTGCAGTCTGGGGAAAGGACTGTACACCAAGGACAATGATAAATGGAAGCATAGACCTGTGGAGAAGCATCTAGTTGAGTATTACAACAGGTGTTGATTTACGTCTGGTCTTAATAACAGTTTCATTAATATTCTGGAAGTAGAGGTAAATAGTATATTAATTAAATTTATAAGTGGTAGTAAAGTGGGAACACAAGTGAGGGCAAAGAAAGAATACAAGAATACAAAAGAATACTAAAGAGATTAGATATATGAGCAGAAAATAACAAATGAGATTCAGCCTGGATAAATGCAAGCTAATACATCTACAGAAAAATAATTCAAAACAGAAATATTCAATGGAAAGCAGAAATATTGAAAGATCCCTAATGTAGCGGTGATAATGGATAGCAAATCATATGCAAGCTTCCAATCTGATATGGCCCAGAGAAGGCATTGCCGTTTTGACCTGCATACTTGGTGGCATCAGAACACAGATAAGGTGGCAATAGCCCTTTCCATATACTGGTGAGATTGCACCTGAAATACTATATTCTGTTCCACACCAATACCACAAAGATGTTGAAAACTCCGAAGGAATTCAGAGAAGAGCAAAAAATTGAGATACTGGAGGTATTTGCTTATGAGGAAAGATTAATAGTCAGAAGTATGTATAGCTTGCCTAAATGATCACCAGAGATTTGGGGTGGAAATATAACTATCTATAGGTATTTCAGCATATAAACACCATAAGAGGAGAAATGGTGATAGAAGAAAGTATAACCTGGAACGGTAGTGTGAAAATGCACAAAGGAAAATACTGAATATTAGGAAATAGTTTCTAGCAGTGAGACCTGTAAAGCTCCAAAATATTCTCCCAACAGATATGATAGTAGTCTCCAACACCTGAATAACTTAAAAGTAGACTGGCCAAAGCACTGAAGAAGAGCAGAGACTGTTTGTCACTGAATCTTGGGGGAGAGGGTTCCATGGCAGTTGAAGCCTGGAGTCAGAGAAAGAAGTAGGGAGTCAGTTGGGAGCATTACGACCAGCAAGTGATATATGAAGAAAGCTATTTCCAATAGAAACATGGGAGAGGTTGAGTATATCTATGACCCTGTAAATGATCTAGTTCTGCTCCTGTTGCTGCCCAAGAAAGCTTGCTCTTGAGTATCCTTCTGTTGTCACAATTCCTTATTTTAGTGTTTCCCTATTAGGGACAAAAGTTGTTAGATATAATGAGATTATTAGTAATTACTGGATTCAGATGTTGAAATCTGATACATCTTTGCTTCCTGAATAACCATAATACTTCGCAATGTTTTATTTTCTATAATCTCTCTAGGTTTTATTTTTATATTATGTCAGCAATCTATAAATTACATTTTTTTTCTTTTTTTTATAAATGGTAGCTAATACAGGGCCAGGGGCCTTTTTTTTTTTTTTTTTTACATTTCTCTATCTGTGGTATTCATTCTGTGGACTTTTTATATAATATTTTATTCAGTTTTTGACAAATTTCTTCTCTTGTACCTGACTCATTTGACTTGTGTATTTTTTGTCTTTTGAAATACTGCACACTTGTGATCAAAATAATAATGTCAGTTCTCTTAACTGAAAATGTTTACTCCAAGGTCTCTGACTTCTGATTAAATATTAGGGCTTGTATTTCATCCTCATCCTCCTTGACCTCTCTGCTGCTTTTGACAGCTGATTACACATTCTTTATCTCCCTTGACTCACACTTCTGATGTTCCAGGTCTCTTTTTTGTCTAGACAATTCCAGCCTCTTGATAAAATAACAATAATAATAATAGATGGAGGTATACCTATCTCATAGAACTGGAAGGGACCCTAAAAGGTCATTAAGTCCAGTCCCCTGCCTTCACTAGCAGGACCAAGTACTGATTTTGCCCCAGATCCCTAAGTGGCCCCCTCAAGGATTGAGCTCATAACTCTAGGTTTAGCAGGCCAATGCTCAAACCACTGAGCTATCCCTCCTCCCACAAGGAGGAGTATGGAGAAGATCAGCTGTTGAGAATTGCTGTTGGGCTTAGCTAAAATGAAAGAAATTTCTGATTGCAAGTACGTGCCTGGAGCAACACAACAAAAAGATAGGTTTCAGAGTAGCAGCCGTGTTAGTCTGTATCCGCAAAAAGAACAGGAGTACTTGTGGCACCTTAGAGACTAACAAATTTATTAGAGCGTAATGCTTTTAACAAAAAGAACAGGAGTACTTGTGGCACCTTAGAGACTAACAAATTTATTAGAGCATTATGCTCTAATAAAATAAATAAATTTGTTAGTCTCTAAGGTGCCACAAGTACTCCTGTTCTTTTAACAAAAAGATAGTTACTAGCATTCACCCCTTGTTATGGAAGCTGTCCAAACAGCTGATTCTGAGTTAACACCGGTTCAGAAATCTACAAGGACTACAATCTGGCCAGGAACCCATCTGCAGAAGGTGTAATGTGCTCTTGCATCCTATTTTGGATCTATAATGTAAGAGATCTGTCACACCTCTCCCAGTCTTGGTGGCAGTTAATTTATATCCTTCCCCAAAACTCACTGTGTCTATGACAGCTGCTTGGTGTAAATGGCCAGAAGGACCACTGACCACATTTTTAAGAAATTTACCCTAGACAACTACATTACTGTAGCACAGGAATTACATTAGATAAAAGGTTAACCAGATCATGGCTCCAACCCTGACTGGTTTTCTTTCCCAAGAGAAATATCTGTAGCTTAAACTAGCACTAGGTACAAATAGCCTAGCTTTAGTACAAATAACATCAATCTCAGATTTCGTTTTAGAACAAAATTCTAGCCCTCATAGTTGCAAAGAAAAGCTTGAAGATGTGAACTGAATGTAACTGAAGCAATTGTGTCTCCCTGAGCCTGCAGAGAAGCATGCAGCAGCAATTTGAACTGGGGAAGAAGCAACCTGGTCTCAGATGCCTCACGCCTAACACCAGAGTACACCAGATCCTTGTTAGTGTAGGGGTGGGGCTGGGTCGCTGGAATTCTGGATACCCTTTTGGATTCTGCAATTTACTCCCTCTTGATTGAGTTCAGATGGGTCCAAGGGCTCTGTTCCTTTCCTCTGGCCTTCTGGTTTTACAGGTCAGATTATTTTTGTGTTTTCTAAGAGCTATAAAGCCTAGAGACTAATTTTTAAATGAAATATGAGATTACAAAGAACAAGATAGCTGCCGCAAAAACAAAAACAACACAGCAGATTGCTGACCCAGCCCAACTTAAACCCTAAACTGAAAAACATAGAAGTTCTGCTAGATATGACTCAACTCAAAGACTTCCTTCTCAGTACATTAGATATTACCAGTCTGACAGAAAGAACAAGCAAGAGCCAACCTGGGTTTTATCAGCTCAGATGGTATTATGATTGTTGGGTTTAATGTCTGCACCTATAGTCATAGTCCCCTGCTTCTGTTGGGATCTCAGGCATAGTGCCTGCTTCTGCTGGGATCTCAGGTTACATTGAGATGTGCCTCAATGTAACCTGAGATCCCAGCAGAAGCAGGCAGCAAAGGGACTCTTGCATTACAACCAAGTAATGATGTCTTCTAGGCCTCTCTGGCCTTGTGGTTGATGGGATAAATATGTAACTAGGAATGAAGTTCCAAACACCTTTTGTCTCAACTGTCATATCTATGAATGCATCCAACCTTAGATGAGTCCATTCAGTGGGACTCTACAACCAGGAAACTTAATCTCTCCAGGTATAGCAGTTCCACGGAAATGCCCTGGAGGTGAGGGCAGTTTTCTGTACACAGTCAGGACCTTCAAAAAGCTGGTATCCCAAAGGGTGCTCTTTGTTAAAAAGGACTGTCAAGCCTTACTTCACATAAGCAATCAATGACGTACTGGATTGCACACCTTCTGTACTGGGAAGCACAGCAAGAATGGCAGTGGGCTCTGTCCTAAACTCATTGCCACTTACCTAGAAAGGAAGAACATGATCATAGATTGAGTCGATCTATGACAGATCCTGACAAGTAGTTTCTCTCTGGACCAGGGGATGGCAAATTAGATCTCTCTGGTGGGAGATGAATCTCTGCCACTCATCTGAAGAAGCTATCAGTCTTTTGCTTATGCTTGAAAAAAGATTATGTTAGAAGAAACTATTTCTATTATTTTCATCCACTGGTGAATGGGCCATGGCAGGGAATATCTCTTATTTTCACTAAGGAGTTTCCTGTACACTTATCCACTAGTTCGTCTGGCAACAAAAGTTCTAGAAAAGCTCAGGAGAGACAAAGATATAATAGTCCAGATAGGTATATTTCTTAATTCTGTTGCAATATCCAAATCTAATCCTACCATAGTGTCAGTTTGGCCTTGGATAATTACTCAGAATCAGGATACCTTTCTACATTACAACACAGGAGCCTTCTCGCAATACTTTGGTTCCTAGCATCCATACAGATGATTTCTCTGGGCAGGTTGCTTGTGTGCTTCTGGTATCTCATTCTCAGATATCATCTATAAGAAAGACCTACATCTCCAAGTGGAAAAGATTTGTTGTGTGGTGTAATCAATATCAAGTACACCCTTTTATATGCCTTGCACAAAAACTGTTTCAGTACCTTTCTCATATGTCTGAATGTAACCTGTCATGAAATAGTCAAAGGTAAATCAGTATCATTTTAACTTCATGTTGTCAGGTTTGAATGTCAGTGTTGACACTTTGGAAAGCTCCATTATAACAAGCCCCTGGTATAGTCATGAGGTCCTGATAAAGCAGATGTAAGCTTCTCTTGAGTCACTTACTTCCTGTGAACTTAAATTTCTTACAAGGAAGTTCATCTTGCAGGTGACTGTGACTTCAGCCTGCAGAGTGAATAAACGTCTGGACGTAGTGTCTGAGTTATCTCTGATCAGATTTTACAAGGATAAACTGGTGTTATGGACTCACTGGAGATTCCTCTCCAAATGTGCTTTTGGAGTGCCACCAATATCAGTCTATAATCCTGCTAGCGTTCTTTCCATGCCAATCCCAGTGAGGCTTTCCGCCATATGATTGATGCGAAGAAGTTCTTGGGTTTCTATCTGGAGCAGACTACAGCTCCAAACTCATCTTTTTATTTCTTTTGACAACAGTTCACTGGAAAATATTACCAAAACAACCATATCTAAATGGAGGTCTGATCATATTTAACATTGTGATGACTTGGTTGGCATGAAGCTAGAAGGCTACAAGGTTTATAAGACTAAAGGCAGGTCTGCCAACCATGCCTGTCTTATAAACATTTCCAACACAAACATCTACAAAGCAGCTACATGTTGGATTTGGACTTCAGACAGAAATCCAAGTTTGCATCTACAGAACTTGTTTCCAAGGCAGGGGAGGCCAAGTTGTCCCATCATTAAAGAAATTGGGGAATGGAGGTAGGAGGAGCGGTTAGTTAGAGTGATTTTGTTTTCTGGGCCATGGCAGGGAATATCTCTTATTTTCACTAAGCAACCTTTGGGGGCCGGTGGGTTACCTATCTGAATGGAGCCTGTTAGTGAGTTTGAGAGGCATCTTAGCCCCCTTGCTTTCCTAGTAGCACTGTTGTTCTTGTTATTGCCTCTTTTTGCAGATGTGCTCTCATTTTCTCTCAGTACCTTCCTCAATTCTTTCCAGGAGTGAGAATGCTGCCTGGTGAGCGTCCTTAGAGAAGACTAATCATCTTTAATTCTGCTTCTATGAAGCCACTATCTTGCAGGATTCTGGCTCACCTTCTCCCCCCTCCCCCTTCAGAATTTCTCTCTTTTGAGGTGCTTTTCTCTTGAACTTTGGTGTGTGTACGACCTCTAGGCCAGATCTAATGTTGATTATTTTAAACGGGCTATTCCTTGTGGGAGTCTGGTGTCTCCAGCCAAGGAGCGGAGTGGCATGTTTGGAGGGCAGCGTTTGTGAGTGACAGGGGCGGCCATGAGCGGCCAGTAGGGGGCCTGATTTATACTACCCCGCCCGCTGCTGTCAGACAGTCTCAAGCCTTGGCGAGGAGCCTTCGCTGTGTCGCCCACGGAGCTGCGACCCAGCGCGGGGGGGAGTCCCTGCGATGCCTCCGAGCCAGAATTAGGTGTGAGTAATGTCCCCTTGTTATCGGCTCACACCCCCCCCCCATTTCCCCGGGCAGTAGTGGCAGCGGGAGGCCAGCCCAGCCGCCCTGCGGCTGGCAGAGGCGTCTGGGTGGCAGCCGATCCCCGCTGCCCTGGTCATTCCCCTGTTCTCGGGCCGGGACAGCTGCACCCGCCCGCAGCGCCACTAGCACAGAGCAGGCTTCAGTCCGACCCTCCCTCGCAAGCAGCAGCAGGAGCCCGGCTCGGAGGAGCAGCAGGGGGAGCACGAGCAGCAGCCGCAGGGGGAGCAGGCGCCCGGCTCGGAGCAGAGAACAGGAACCGGGAGCAGCGGGAGGGTCTGGCGGCGCCGCCGAGCCTGACGCGGCCGCGGCAAGACCCAGGCACGCGGAACCGAGGATGTGGCGGCGGTAGCGGGGCAGTAACCGCCGCCGGCCTCTGTCCCCCCGCGCAGCCCTCCTGGGCTCCGGCCGCCGCGCGGCTCCTAGGAGCAGGAGCGGCGTGTGCCCGGCCAGCAAGCCCCCGCCCTCCCAGAGGACCGGGGCGCCGGCGACACGGGCCGCTCCGGCAGCAGTAGGCTTTGGCGTCGGATGCATGTGTTACGCCAGCCCGGTGCTGCCGAGGCCTGGACTCCGCTGGAAGAGAGCAGAGCAGAGCAGGGCGAGGAGGGGGCGGGCGATCTCCGGACACCAGAGGCGGCTCCATTGTGGCTCAGGTTGGTGCGGGCCTGTGCAGTGGACCCGGAGTCAGAGCGGAGGGAGGGTTGGATCCCCTCGCCGCGGCCCCCCACCGCAGCTGGGGTGGGGTAAGGGTGTCTGCGTTCAAAGCACGCGAATGAAAGCTCCTCTGATCAGCAGCGAGCGCGCCTGCTACCGCCCTCCTGGGTCTGGCCTGTGCCCCTGGGACGGGAAGTCCGGACCCTAACAGCAGGGGCTTGTTTGTTTCCTTCTGGCCTGCGATGATCATAGTAACCCCGCCTCGTAATGGGGCAGCAGCAGGAGAGACTAGGAAACCAGAGAAGGAAAACTCTCCGGCACTTCCCTTCCTATCCCCGCCTGTGGGACGCGGAGGGCCCCGGATGGGTGCCCTTTCCATCCCTCTGCGCGTCCCCCTGGGCAGCACTGACGGCAAGCAACTCTTCAGTGCTCTCTCCTCTTTCACTGTAGCAGAAGGCGTGAAATCATTTACATTGTCCCTTTTCCTCTTTTATCGTTTCTTTAGCTAATGGATAATTCTAGTGCTTTGGTACTTTGTCTATGAAGAAGTTATGCCTGGGTAGGATTTTTTTCAATGTGTTTAATCTGAGTAAAAGAAAGTATTGGAAATAAATCAAAATGTGGTGAGTTAGTGTACACTTAGATGAACTCCTTGGTTTTGTTGAATTTTTTCAGGTTCTTTCTGAGGACAGCTCTTAATATTGCCCCACTGTTTGAAGAATTATCAGCATTGCTAATTGAATGTTGTTTCCTCGTGTAATCTAGAAGTTGTTGGACGTGGGTTGGGAATATTTTACAGCTATTTCCTGGTACACATAGCTACTTAGGAATTGCATTTGAAGGACTTGCCAAATACATTTGGATACCATCATTTAATGCTCTGCAGAAACTTCACATAGGGCAATGTGCTTCTCTATGGAAAAAAAGTATATGTTATTACCATTCCTGCTGCAGAAACAAAAGCATACTTCCATTCTGTTTAAAAAAAATGTAACCTGTGCAATTATATTTGTATTACAATGAATGTACTTTACTCATATTATAATAAGTGATCTGTTCTTCACTCAGCATCAGGAATAGCTGTGTGTATATTAAAGGGAGAATAAATCAAAATATTAGCACAATTATAGTGAATTTGAATGTTGGAGGATTGGGAATAGTCTTATTTAATAAGAGTTGGCTAAAGAGACTTACTTAATGGGACTCTTTGTTAAATTTTGTATCATATTTAGGTTATTTGAAATATTATATGAAATCTACGATCAATATAAATGTTTTTCTGAATTCTGTTGAAAATTGCTTTTAAACAAGTATTCCCTTCATGCTAGTGCATGAGACACTGAATGTGAATTTGAGTACAAACTTGACCCCATACAGAAGTGACTACTAGATTTTTCTAGTCTGTGAGAGAAATTGCACAGCACACATAACAAATAAATGGAAATAACTTTAAAAAAATCTAATTATGATAATCGGGAGTGGTGGTGCTCTAAGTAAGAAAATGTCAGTTTTAAAACCATCTGTTTTTAAAAAAAAAAGGTTTTTTGTTTGTTTTTGCTTAAGGTCCACCTATTCTGTTTCTGTGTTTCCTGCTAGTGTTGGAGGGTAAACTTATTTCAGTTTGGGAGTCTGACCTTATCAGTGGACAAGGCACAAGTTTTTTTTGGGGGGGCGGGGGGGGTTGTTTTTTTTTTTAAATCAGCCCACTCAGTTAATCTGAATGCATTTGCATTATTATTTCGGGGATCAAAATGCAAATCCTATTCAATTTTTCATTTCTTGAGCTGGCAGGGGGTGAAAGTGTTATTGAGGTGATGCTTATTACTGTAGAAGGGATTAAATTGTATTGCTAACAGTGGCATTGGAACAATTTTTATGATGCTGCTGAAAGCCATTGAACAAAATTGTAAACCCTCTATGAGGGAAACCACTTAAAGCCAGGGGATGCTTCCAGCACCCTGATTGGTAATACAGAAATCTGTTAACATTATGAGTGTGAAAAACAACTCAAAAGGGAGCCTGGCTCTTGTTGGAGGATGCTAACACAATCAGAATCAGTAAGGGATCAATTCTGCGGGAGCATCATTGCTATTTGTCATACTGGAACAATTCTTGGTTTATGGAATAGTGCATCAAGTGCTTTAACCTACATGTATAGCCTCTGCAAAAAATTCCTTGAGCCTGTTCAACCTGAAAGGGCTGTTCTATAAGAAGCAAACAAGAAATCAGACCTCAGTGATGTATCTTTGAATTTTGTATGAATGAGGTATAAGCCTATCATCTTCTGTCCATCTAAATCCTAGTGACTACCCTAATCACTTTCTGAACATCCACACGAGAGAAATACACCACCAATCTGCACCAGACAGGGTGCCTTAATTTGTGTTTGTTTTCATCCTTACTTCTGCTCCCTCCCCCACTTCCACCCCGTCTTTCTAGGTTTCTTTCACAGCATAGTTCATCTCTCATTCCAGCTTAAGTCGATGTAAGTTACATCACTCAGAGGGGTGAAAAAATCACCCCCCTGAGTGACTTAGCTTACATCGTCCTAACACAGTGTCTACACCGCGCAGTGTCAGCAGGAGATGCTCTCCCGCCAACTCACCTTCCGCCTCTTGGGGAAATGGAGTACTGAAGTTGACAGGAGACCGCTCTCCCATTGACTTATCGCGTCTTCACCAGACCAGCTAAATCAGGGGTTCTTAAACTGGGGGGTTGGGACCCCTTAGGGGGTTGTGAGGTTATTATATGGGGGGTCGCGAACTGTCAGCCTCCACCCCAAACCCCGCTTTGCCTCCAGCATGTATAATGGTGTTAAATATACAAAAAAAGTGTTTTTTAATTTATGACGGGGGTCACACTCAGAGGCTTGCTATGTGAAAGGGGTCACCAGTACAAAAGTTTGAGAATCACTGAGCTAAATCGATGCCGCTGCATTGACAAGCCCTCGGTACTGGCTTGTAACTGATTAAAATAATAGAACATGAGTTAGAAAGTATTCTTTGAAATTATTTAAATTAATTTATGTGAAATGTAGTACTTTAATCCAGTTACAGAAACTGACTGATATAGTGAATGAAAGGTATTAGTTTTTTTAATAGGGAGAATGAGATGCTGCCTTTAGTGAAATGAATATGGTATCCTTAAATCTAACTCAGGTGAAAAATACAACATTTATGTTGTCATTGTTAGAATTTGGCATGAATAGTAGTTGATTATGATTGGGAGCATGCAAGGACTAAGCTAATGTAGTGGATGAATTGCTTTTTCTACTAGAGGGTGGACCTTTTAAGGTCAAGATTAAAATTAATTGCAGCAGAGGAAGTTAGAACTAAAGATTTTATTACCAGCATCCTTTATTAAAAATGTTATTTGTATGGACTAATGCCCCTCATTCTTTCTTCACTTGTAAATCTAAATAATTTGCCTTCTCTTTTTGTGATCTCAGACCTACCCGCCTTTTTGTCCTTTTTGCCGCTTGTTTCGGAATTCTTTTGTGCTTTTTTTTTTTTTTTTTTTAAGTCAAAAATCCCAAAAGGCTGTAATGTAGTTGTACCAAATTCTACTCTCTCAATAAACCAAGGGGTGGGAGTTTTAGTTACTTTATGGGTACATAAAATATCATTAAAGCTTTCATTATCTTGATAAGGGCAGATGAGCAGCATTTTTTGTGTATGAGCAGGTAAATGCTCTTGACAGTTTTGCTAGTCCACTGTTATATGTGATAAATAGTCGATTTTGTAAATTCATTGCGCTAGACCACAAATGTCCAAAGTAGGCATTTACATTCAGTGCAAATTAGGGCTGTCAAACGATTAAAAAAAATTAATCGCGCAATTAAACAATAATAGAATACCATTTATTTAAATAGTTTTGGATATTTTCTACATTTTAAACATATTGTTTTCAATTACAGCACAGAATGCAAAGTGTACAGTGCTCACTTTATATTTGATTACAAATATTTGCCCTGTAAAAAAACAAAAGTAATAGTATTTTTCAGTTCACCTAATACAAGTACTGTAATGAAATCTCTTTATCATGAAGATCGAACTTACAAATGTAGAGTTATGTACAAAAAATAAGTGCATTCAAAAATAAAACAATGTAAAATTTTAGAGTCCACTCAGTCCTACTTCTTGTTCAGCCAATCGCTCAGACAAACAAGTTTGTTTACATTTGCAGGAGATAATGCTGCCCACGTCTTGTTTACAATGTCACCTGAAAGTGAGAACAGGCGTTCGCATGGCACTGCTGTAGCCGGCATCGCAAGGTATTTATTTGCCAGATGCACTAAAGATCCATCTGTCCTTTCATGCTTCAACCACCATTCCAGAGGACATGCGTCCATGCTGATAATGAGTTCTGCTCGATAACCATCCAAAGCAGTGCGGACCGATGCATATTCATTTTCATCATCTGAGTCAGATGCCATCAGCAGAAGGCTGCTTTTGTTTTTTGGTGGTTCAGATTCTGTAATTTCTGCATCAGAGTGTTGCTCTTTTCAGACTTCTGAAAGCATCCCTCTCAGATTTTGGAAGGCACTTCAGATTCTTAAACCTTGGGTCAAGTGATTGCAGCTATCTTTAGAAATCTCACATTGATACCATCTTTGTGTTTTGTCAAATCTGCAGTGAAAGTATTCTTAAAAGGAACAACATGTGCTGGGTCATCATCCGAGACTGCTATAACATGAAATATATGGCAGAATATGGGTAAAACAGAGTAGGAGACATAGAATTCTCTCCCGAGGAGTTCAGCCACAAATTTAATTAATGCATTATTTTTTTAACAAGCGTCATCAGCATGGACACACATCCTCTGGAATGGTGGCCAAAGAATGAAAGGGCATAGGAATATTTAGCATATCTGACACATAAATACCTTGCAATGCCGGCTACAAAAGTGCCAAGGGAACGCCTGTTCTCACTTTCAGGAGACATAAATAAGAAGCGGACAGCATTATCTCCCGTAAATGTAAACAGACTTGTTTGTCTTAGCGATTGGCTGAACAAGAAGTAGGACTGAGTGGACTTGTAGACTAAAATTTTACATCGTTTTATTTTTGAGTACAGTTATGTAACAAAAAAAAATCTACATTTGTAAGTTGCACTTTCACCATAAAGACATTGCACTACAGTACTTGTATGAGGTGAATTGAAAAATACTAATCCTTTTGTTTGCATTTTTACAGTGTAAATATTTGTAATAAAATAATATAAAGTGAGTACTGTTTACTTTGTATACTGTGTTGTAATTGAAATCAATATATTTGAAAATGTAGAGAAACATCCACAAATATTTAATACATTTCAATTGGTATTTAATTGTTTAACAGTGAGATTAAAACTGCAATTAATCGCGATTAATTTTTTTGAGTTAATTACGTGCGTTAACTACGATTAATCGACAGCCCTAGTGCAAATACATTTGATTTCACATTGATTTTTCTTTTAGACAACATACGTTCTTATTAAAAATTTCATGAATTGCATATTAACCAATGCCACATATTCAGTAGACATAAATATGATATGACATTTGTTTTTTTCCTTATTGTAAGAGTTAGGAAGGGAGGAGTATGAGCTTTTTGTTTTTGTTTATTTTTAATTTTTTTGATTTTGTAGAAAATCTCGTGACTCCTAGAAAGTGACTTTGCATCAGGGAAACTATCCATACATCCATAGCAAAAATCAGTGATTCCAGGGTCAAGCTCCATGGTTCTGATTCAGCAAAACACTTAAGCATGTGCTTAAGTTTCCACTGAAGTGAGACTAAGCACACGCTTTGCTGAACAGAAATGCATTTAAGTGCTTGATTAATGTTTTGCTATATTCGGGTCTACGCAGATATTCTATTTGGCATAGAACACTTTCTCACTTACATCCTGAAGTAAACTGTATACAGACTTTTTTCCCCCCACCCTCTAAAATATGAAAGTAGGAGTTAAATAGAGATGCACACTCTCTCATTTCTAACTATGGGAGCAGATATTTGTTACAGTAAATGCAATTTTATAAATACTTGTAGAAAAGTCTTTCTTAATAATTCTCTTTCTCACAGAACAATGCACGAAGCATCCAACAATAAAAGTAACAGGGCCTTCAACAAGGAAGCAGGAAGGGAGGAAGAGTTTTTTTCCACTCTTTGGGGTCAGTGAGAAGTCAGGGGAGCAAGTTGTGTTTATTTTAACCAGAAAATAGAAAACTATGACAGCACAGTTCCTGTGACAAACACAAATGGAAATACAGGGAATAGAATGAAACATCTGTGACTGCAGTTTGTAGATTGAACACAGATTGACATATACCAAATATAAACACAGTTTGACAGAGGGAATAAAACCACATCAGTCACTTTAATCTTCACCAGATAGTTATATCTTATAGTCTGTGTTCAGTTTCCTTTTTTCATCACTCTTAGAAGTTTTGGAGTGGAGGATATATCTCAAAACAGAAAAGTTTTATTGTTATACTTTTGTCAGAAACAGAATACAGAGAACTCCTCATCAATATTTTTATTTTCCTCCTTTGCAGGATTTGTATAAAGAAAACTAAAAATAGTGTTCTGTATTTATTTTAATTTTGAGTGATTTATCTTGGATTCTCTTCCTGTCTCAAGAATCATTAAAAGGGGCAATTACAGTACCTCCAGCAGCATATTTACCGTCTAACATTTTTCTGAATGTGGTAGCATCTTGTTATTTATTTATACGATCATCCTTCATATTAGAAACAACACAGTAGAGTTTTATTTTCTATAATATTAATCAATTGTGCAGGAACCTTCCTTTTTGTGATTTTTTTTTTGACACTTCTGAAATATGGAGCTATCTTGTTTATCAAAATCAACCCATTCACACTAATCAGCTCATGGCCTTTGTTTTACAAGTCTTCTTAATTTCCTAAATGTGTCCCATTACTGGGCTCAATACAGGTTCTTTGGCCTTGGTGTGCAGGATGTCAGATAAGATGATGCAGTGATCCCTTCTGGCCTGAAAATGCGTGAATCTCTCTTCCCCCCCCCCCCCCCCCATGTTGTAGGTGAGTCTCCACTGTTTAAGCCACAGAACCTATCTAGTAACACTGGCACCTGCTGCAGCTGTGATGTAGCAACACAGAATGCTGTCCTGGGGAGAGAGACAACCAATGAGAATGCAGCTTGATCTGGGGATGGGGTTTGGAATCCGCCCCGAAGGGGCAGCTGGAAAAAGCTATTAGAAAAGAAGGAGGAAAGGAGAAAAATCTAGATGCTGAGCCAGTGGATGAACTGAAGCTGGGGTAGGAGGTGAAGTGATAAAAGAACAGGAGAGTAAAAGTAGGAGACTTGGAAGTGAGAAGAAGGAAAGTAGGAATGGTTTCAGGTCACGTGAAACATTAAAAAAAATAAACTTGGGTGTGTGAGCAGATACGTTTAGAGAAGGGAGGTAAAGGAAAATAAAATCTACCGACATACTAGAGAGTCTCAAGGAAAATAACTGAAAGGAAATATAATTGGTGAAAAAAGAAATTGATCAAAACGCTGTTATATGAAAACAAATAATGAAAACAGTAAATAACAAGCCCACCCATGAATAATCTAAAGTATCTGAACAGAGAGAATGACTGTTTGAACTTCTGTTGATGGAATACAATTCAAAGGTACCTAATAGAGGGAGCCCACTAGGTGAAGAAACTCTGCTTTTGAATAAACTTGATGCAAAGAGGTACAGCTACAGGAACATCAAATCTAAGGAGCATTTCAAGCCAAAGAAAAGCAAAGAACAGTACAGAAAGAATGGAGCTGGATTTACAGCAAAGGAGAGGAAAAGTTGATTCTTCTCTGAAATGGCAGTATATTGTTGAGTAATCTCTTTTATTCTTGTTAATAATGCATTTGCTATTTACTGCACAGAGTAAGGAAGAGTAGCATGTACAAACTCGCAAAGGTTAATGTGTTGGTAACCTATAGTTCATTATTATCAGTAGTAAGTATTTATCTTCCTGGTACAATTTTTGGGTTTTCCCTTATAATTTAAAATTTTTAGAACTTTATCCCTTTGTCTTGGTTTGCCTCTGCCTCTCCTTGCAGTTAGCAGAGTCTAGCCTAGCTGGGTAATTGCAAATGGGCATCACAAAAAGGATAGGAGAAGTGCAAAGTTAGAGATACCCATCTTAAAACAACATAAGTCAGTCAGGAGACAATGCAGGAGTAAGTAAGAATGCTAACTTCAGGAACCTTAACTCTGTCCCACGATCATCACCACAGATCAAGAGTCACATTATGCACAATTGTTGTTAGGCGTGGAAGGAGTTGATTTTTATTGGTAAGTATCAATAATCATCAATTTCACCATGTTGGAATTATTAATATTTGAAATTATTAATCTTGATATGGAAAATCTCCAAATACCAATTTAACCATAAATTCCTTTAAATTTAATAAAGGCCAAATGGTATTTATACAATTGCTCTAAACATACCTAAAAAGCCTAACTAGTAAGAAATTTACTACATTCAAACAGTAACAAAACATTTATAAGCATTTGATCAAGATACTTACAAATGGGCTAATCTCAGGAGTGCTTAGATCCACACTGGTTGGCTCCAGCATAGTCAGGTAGGTATTAACAATAAACCTGATAAGAGTTTACTTTCGATACCGTTTAACAAACACGTGATGTCATTGCCAATTGCTGACTTCAGCTAAAAACCAATTTGAGACAATTCACGCTTATTGCCAGTTTTAATCCAGATAAGATTTACACCATCCTTTCTTCCCAAGGCCTTTCCTTTCTTATCTCCCCCTAACCCTCCCTCCCCCCCCATCACCCTGTTTTACAGAATAATGGGAAGATTTGGGCTTGTTTCTCTTTAGACAGTTTTTCATTGTCTTGTTACTATAGCTCTTTGTTTTATTAGTTACTTTTAGAGCCATCCATCCTTCCCATCCACTACAAGTAATAGTACTTATTATTCTCACAGCCTTCTTTTACTTCCTGGTTGGGGCCTTCTTTACAATACTTATATAGATCCTTAACCAAATTTAAGCAAACTTTAATTCTTTAATTTCATACTTATCCCACATACCATATACACACAAACTGACCAAAAAATTTCCATTGATGATCATCAAAATATTCAGATAGGCAAAGTAAGAAAAATGCAGCTTGAGAGTTTATTAGAGTCTTATTTACTTTTTATTATTTGGCAATTTGTGTTTCAGTGGTTATAAAGCTTTAACTTTTTGAATCTCTATGTCCATTATCATTATAAAATTTATCATAAAATTGTCTGACCTCCCCCAGTTTCCTGCAACTGTGAAAATAAAAATGGAAACAAATGCCTAGATAAACATATTATCCATTGAATTTATAAAAATAAAAATTGAATTTTGCCATGCCTAACTATTGTACACTTCATTGCTAACAATGCCACATGAACAATATATGTCTCTACCAAAATTGATAATTTTCTAATATTTCTCTGTTTTAGTGTTACACTTTTTGTTCAGTGGGTCAAGGTCCCTGTGAATATGGTCATTTTAAGCTATTATAACTATGTGGCTTTCCTAACTATACATAGCTATTTAAGTGTGGAACACTTTAATTTTAGAAAGGTTTCAAAACATGGATAATTTTTCTAAAGCCCATGGGCAAACTCTAAAAGTGCACAAGATCTGTGATACATGCAGCCACAGCCTATGGAAATAAGCTACACAGAGAGTGGTAGAACTTGGGTCTTCCTCACTTAGTCCTAACCCTGTGCTTACTCTGTTAGACCACACTACCATCCTTAATGGATGTTCTTGTTGCCTCGGTAGCCTTATGTAGTCAAAGTTAGGGTGGTTGTTTCCCTTACTTGGCAACTTTTAAAAATAGGATCTTTTGTATGTGTGGAGGAGAACAAAAGACACATGCTACCTTTTAAAACTCCTTATATTTGAAAGTGTTCTGATGCTTCAAGCATTAGACTCTAATTTTAGACTATGAACGGAAATATTAAAAAAAAAAGTTAAAATAATTGAGTTTCTTCTTGTTCCTGTTGGGGAAACAATAACAGTTATTGAACTGTTTAGAAGCCTACATGAGAAGAAGAATGTGTGGAGTCAATGGTGATTCGATAGAGGGGCATGTTGCTAGTGAATAGGATCAGCTGTCTGTATGTTCTGGAGGGGAATGTGTGAAACTGAGTGATAAGGTGGGCATTGTTTGCTAAAATCTAAATACCTGGAAGGTGAGCAGGGCTTCTTAATAACCTGGATCTGTACATCAGTTCAGTTTATTTTTTATTCTTCATAACGTATTTAATAGGTCATTTCTCATTCTAACTGAAATAAATTTAAAAGCTGTAAACTGGTGTTTACCAAAATCAGTGTGTGAATTTCAGATTCAACATAACAAGTAAATAGTAGGAAAAAACAATCAAATTAATAGATAACTATTCTAATGTAAATGTTGTCGTCAGTAGTTTAAATAGTAACATTAAAAGGATTCATGCTCCTCTCAAAAAGCACAGAAAACTGGTTCCTTTGGATTCATCAGGATCACCAATTATGTGACTAAATGTGTCTGTTGAAGGTGTTAGAGCTGGTCATTAAGTTTGATATGTTTTCAAGGCCATTGTTTCTGAAACATATACAGTAAATCCTCACTTAACGTTGTAATTATGTTCCTGAAAAATGCGAGACTATGCGAAACGATATTAAGCGAATCCAATTTCCCCATAAGAATTAATGTAAATGCGGGGGTTAGGTTCCAGGGAAATTTTTTTCACCAGACAAAAGACATTATATACATATACAGTATAAATTTGAAACAAACAATTTAATACTGTACACAGCAATGAATGATTGTGAAGGTTAGTTGAGGTAGTGGAGTAAGAGGGTGGAATATTTCCCAGGGAATGCCTTGCTGCTAAATGATGAACTAGCACTTGGCTGAGCCCTCAAGGGTTAATACACTGTTGTTAATGTAGCCTCACAGTCTACAAGGCAGCATGGACTGAGGCAGGAGAGAGAGGAAACACGCTAGATATAGGGCAGTAGCTGCAAACACTTCCCTTCAAAAACTGAACATGATGATGATCCCATTCTATCCAGCTGGAGGGCACTACTCCTTCCTCCTGACAGCACATGCATGGCTGCACAAGTGCTGACTTTCCAAAGTGCTGGGGGGTGCGTGCATGAGTGAGAGAGAGAGAGACGTGCATGTTTACCCCACTTCAAGTACGTTGCCCTTTTAAGCAGATCAGCCAGTACAGACAGGAAGCAACAGCTTCCAGCAAGCTACCTCCTTTCTGTCCCTCTCCTCCGCTTTGAAATTGGACTTTGAAGAACATATTACATTATTATTATTTATTATTATAGCTTCAGCAGAAATCTGATTTGATCAAATTAATAACAAAAAATGAAGATGCTATGGCAACACCATAACTGATACCAAATAAAGGTCATAGGTTGAGTCTATAACAGTATAAAACGGCTGTGTGTCTAATGAAATATAAATCTGACTTCGTTCCTCTTTTCTCCTAGCATTTAAAACCATACACCTAAATGTGTGTGCAGAGAATGTTGTGTTAAAGTTCCTTCCATCCAAATGGTGAAAAATTGCATAAGACGGAACAGTATACACATATAACTAATATCTCCTAACTGAACCAGTCACTTTTTAGAATATGAAATATCTCCGTATGTGTGTTTGGGTACGTATGGAAGACAGAATTCAGAGTTTTGTCAATTTTTAAAAGGCCTGTGTTCATATACAAACAGCTTAGAATCAATTGGGCATGTTTTAGCACATCAGGTGGTGAAAAAGTAAATAAGGCTCTGATCCAGCTCTCACATCTATTTATGCGTTCCCTTGCACCTGCATGAAGTCTCAGTGGAATCACTGGTGCCGGCTTCCTTCTTTCCCTGGGGGTGCTCAACCCCCGCCCAGCCCCCGGTCCTACCCCCTCTTTACCCCTTTCCACAAACCCCCACCCTGCCTCTTCCTACCCCTGCTCTGTTCGAGGCCCCACCCCCACTCCACCCTTCCCTAAAACCCATTCCCCACCCCATCTCTTCCTGCCCCTGCTCTGCCCCCACCCCGCCTCTTCCCGGGCAGTTTTGCCCCCTCCCCCAAGTGCGCCTCATCCCTGCTTCTCTCCTCTCCTCTCCCACCCCAGTGCCTCCTGCACGCCGTGGAACAGTGATCGCGGTGGGAGGGAGGGGAGGAGTTGATTGGCAGGGCCACCGGTGGGCGCGAGGCGCTGGTGTGCTGGCTGCCGGTGGGTGCTAAGCACCCGCTAATTTTTTTTCTGTGGTTGCTCCAGCCCTGGAGCACTCTTGGAGTTGGCACCTACGACTGGTGCTCCGCACAAGCATCCACCCCCAGATCTGATTGCAGGACTGGGGCCTAAATTGTTAGAAGTGAGTGGCTTAACTAATTAGATTGAAGACATTATTGTGCTTTTGTGTTGTACTTCCAGCATTGTAAGAGTTTCATTTTGGATAATTTATGCCTTTTTATGTTTGAGGAATAACTGTACTTACAAAGTGAATCACATAGTCTGCGTGTTCTGTGTTTCAGTTAATAAAAATGTTTGTTTGTTTTTTCCAGTGGATGTGCTTGGGTTGGGGGAAATTGCAACAACTCTGCTTTATTTTGTGCAGTATTCCGATTTATTAAATCGGTAGCAGAAGTTTAAACAAGTCTTTGTTTTGCTGTCTAAGACTACTCCTCCTATGCATTTATGAAACTGAGGTACATTCCAAGGATATAGATAGGGCCAGTTAAATAGAAGAATCTTATCTAGGACATTTTCAGTCTCAGTTTTTCATGTCAAATTATTTTTTGTAAATGTCAGTCAGCAGCTTCACTTTACAATATGCATAATTCTTGACTGTTTATAGCATGAAAAAAGGGTAGTGTTCCTTTAGCAAGTCTGAATTTTGCTGGGCATTGTAATTCATTGTTTCGTCTGAATGGGGCATCATCATAGAATCATAGACTATCAGGGTTGGAAGGGACCTCAGGAGGTCATCTAGTCCAACGCCCTGCTCAAAGCAGGACCAATCGCCAACTAAATCATCCCAGCCAGGGCTTTGTGAAGCCTGACCTTAAAATCATCTAAAGAAGGAGATTCCACCACCTCCCTAGGTAACCCATTCCAGTGTTTCACCACCTTCCTAGTGAAAAAGTTTTTCCTAATATCCAACCTAAACCTCCTCCACTGCAACTTGAGACCATTACTCCTTGTTCTGTCATCTGGTATCTCTCAGAACAGTCTAGAACCATCCTCTTTGGAACCCCCTTTCAGGTAGTTGAAAGCAGCATCAAATCTCCCCCCATTCTTCTCTTCTGCAGACTAAATAATTCCAGTTCCCTCAACCTCTTCTCCTAAATCATATGTTTCAGCCCCCTAATCATTTTTTGTTGTCCCCTCCCGCTGGACTCTTTCCAATTTTTCCACATCCTTCTTGTAGTGTGGGGCCCCAAACTGGATCAAAGTTGGTTTAAAATCATTGACAGATCTTGCTGTATTTTAAAGATCATCTTACACTCTTCCAAAAATGTTGACTGTGCTTATAGTATATGTCCATAGTTATATATAATATAAAAGGCACTGTGGGGTTCCATATTTAGTGTCTTTAAATGCTTCTATTCTATTTAATCAATTAACTATTAAAAAGATGGCATGGTTGAGAGTTTGGGTCTTTAATTAATTGCACTGCCCTGTATATTTGCCCTAGAGTTGAAAGTAAAACAAGATTGTTTCTAACTGTCTTATACTCAGTAAAAAATAAAATTCTGCCATTTGAACTTAGCCAAAGGTTGCGGTAATAAGCGGACCAGAATGTAAACCTGTTCTTAGAGTTGTTTATAGCTCTGCAGGGTTATCAGGAGTAAAACATAGTAAAAACTTATCAATAAAATAGATTTGACTCTAAGTACACACAGATAACCAATATCTCCTAACTGAACCAGTCACTTTTTAGAATATGAAATATCATCTTTGTGTGTGTGTGTGTGTGTGTGTGTGTGTGTGTGTATATATATATATATATACACAATCGTTAAAGACTAGAGTGTTTGTTCAATTCGTAGTTAGCTGCGATTATAAGGTGCAAACACTGGTTAGAGATCAGCTCCCTCTAATATCCAAGCTGTCACAAACTTGTCATAAAAATCTCAGAATAATGGTCACAAAAACCAATAAAATAGGAAGATTGAAATGATGAGGGTTTTTTAGCCTCTGTAAAACTCTAATAATCATTTTTGTATTATTGCTGATTATTATGTAACCATAGAGCCTAGGATCCCTCGTCATGGACTAGGATCCCATTGTGTTAGGTGCTGTACAAACACAGAACAAAAAGACTGCACCTGCACCAAGGAGCTTACAATCTAAACAGGGCTGGTGGAACAGTTTTTATAAAGTGCAGGTGCTGAGAGCCATTGAACCAAACTGTAAACCCTGTATATCATGGAAACCACTTCAAGCCAGCGGGTGCTGCAGCACCTCTAGTTCCAGCACCTGTTAATCTAAATATAAGAAAAGATGATGATGGATGAGGAATAAAAGGAAACAATGAGACAGTATTGGCCTGTATGATAGGCAAGGGTATCAGTTCATCAGTGGCTTAACTGTTGTCAAGTTTTGCATAGGCATCATGAGTGTTTTGAAGGGGATAATGAGGAAGCTTTGCAGATGTTTACAGGGAACTCCTCCCATGTGTCAGGGTCAGCATGGGGAAAAAGCCCAAAGGTGCTTGTTTGAAAATTTAGCAAGTGGGCTACAGTCTGGCATCATAGGCTCATCTGAGGTAGGAGTCGACATCTTGATAGTAAATGAGAGATAATAGGTAGGGTGGGGATTGGCTGTGAAGGGCCTTGAAAGAGAAGATTAGTAGCTTGTATTTGCTATAGAGAAGGGGGAGCCAACGGGGAGATGCAAAGAGAGGGGTGACATGGTCAAATCAACAGACTAGAAAAAAGATTGATTCTGAATGGATGTGCCGGGTCCAAGTTGTGCCATCCTTTTCTCTGGCTTTGACAAATGCAGTAATCAAAATGTGAGATGATGAGTTCTGGATGAGAGTTTTAGCTATGTGGGTGGATAGGAAAGGCAGTATCTCAGGCCTGGCTTATACCTAAAACTTAGGTCAACCTTGCTATGTTGCTCAGAGGTATGAAAAATTCACCCCCCTGAGAGATGTAGTTAAGGTGACCTATGCCTCGATGTAGAGACTGCTAGCTCAATGGAAGAATTCTTCCATTGATCTAGTTACTGCCTCTTGGGGTGGCTACTACAGTGACAAAAAAACCTCTTCCATTGCTGTAATAAGTGTACTCTGCAGTACTACACTGTGTAGCTCTGTTTTAGCCATATTTAGTTTGAGTTGATGGCTAGATGTCAATGAGGCATGTCAGACAGGCTGAGATTTTGGTTACGGCACATGAAGATAGTTCTGGATTAGTGAGGTAGATCTGTGAGTTGTCAGCCATATAGATGGTAATTGAATTTGTGTTTGCATAAGGTGTAGAGGGAGAAGAGAGGGGAACCAAGAACAGAGGCCTGTAGAACTCCCCCCAAAAAGTTGGAGGACTATCCTCCACAGGACTCACTGAAGGAGCAGTAAGAGACATAGGAGAACCACGAGATTACAAACTCGTGTAATTTACTGTCTTCTCTCCTCCCTTCATCGTTTTATGTATTTCTGCTGTTCAGTCTCTTCTCACTGTGTTTTAATGGCTGAGATGATCAGCTACTTCCTCAAAATTTAAATTGTGACTGAATCTGTAGGATTTTAGGACTAAAAGTGTCAACTACTCAACTTGAGTTTTTTCCAAGTTCAGTTATCCTACTTTAGATCTTAAACCCTTTTTAAAAATGAGTGTGGGGAAATATGTATTACACACTCTGTAAGCAAAGGAAGTGAAATCCTGGCCCTATTGATGTCAGTGGGAGTTTTGCCAGTGACATTAGTGGGAGCAGGCTTTCACCTAAGGATTTTTTGACAAAATCCTTGGGATTTAAAGGCACTGCGTTAAGACTGATCCAACAAAGAATAATGCCAATTTTAAGAAATTGCATGTATATTTTTTTTATACTGTACTTTTATTTCTTGATTTTTTTTCCCCCTCTGAAGCTAAGGCAACAACAGTTTAAATTTTACAGCTGTACAACCCTACAGACGTAAGTTTGGGCACTATTTCTCTGCAGTTGTGAGAGATACAGAAGGGAAAACTGCTATCTGTTTGAACTATCTTTAATAAAAAGAAGTAAGAGTTCAGTGTATTGAAATATGTCTGAATCCTGTTCTCTGCCTGCCTGAAATCCAAAGCAGATTGGGAAAATCAAAGTCTTTGACAATACTTTCATTTGTTTAACAGCCTGGATTGTTCACGAATATGGTGGAGATAGAATTATTCTTCACTAACATTTTGAAGGTAATAGATTAACAAACACATGAGGAAAAGTTAGGAAAAATAGTGGATGTTGAGCTATGTGTGCTTACATTAAGAGGTACAATTAATTATTATTATTATTATTATTATTTTTTTAGTGCAAACATGTTTTTGATAGCAGTAATGGAGATTTGGAAGACTGATTATTTCACATATTAAAATGGATTGTTTACCAGTAGAGGTAAGAACAAAGTTTTTTTTCTTCTAATAGTTTATTGACCCTCTTTTGTCACCTAACATCCATGCAACTCCTACTATAGCCAGTGAGAATTAAAGGTGTAAATGAAAGCAGAATTTTGGCTCTTAGCATAGAATAGAATGATTGTAACTGACATCTGAATCACTAATTTAGTTTGATGTAAGCATTTCCATTCTTAGTGCTTAATTCTATTGGATTTCAAAATGATCTTCAGATTTTACCTGTGTAAAAGAACTAGACACAGTCCAGTAGAACTTCAGAGTTTCGAACTCCAGAGTTATGAACTGACTGGTCAACCACACGCCTGATTTGGAACCAGAAGTATGCAATAAGGCAGCAGCAGAGTCAAAAAACAAAAAGCAAATACTGTACAGTACTGTGTTAAACGTAAACGTTAAAAAAAAGAAGAAGAAGAAGGAAAAGTTTAATAAAAAAAGATTTGAGAAGGTAAGGAAACTGTTTCTGTGCTTGTGTCATTTAAATTAAGATGGTTAAAAGCAGAATTTTTCTTCTGCATGGTAAGGTTTCAAAGCTATATTAAGTCAATGTTCAATTATAAATTTTGGAAAGAACAACCATAATGTTTTGTTCAGTTACGAATGTTTACGAATATTTCAGAGTTACGAACAACCTCCATTCCCGATATGCTCGTAACTCTGAGGTTCTACTGTACTTTGTACTAGCTACTGTACTTTTACTAAAACCTTGCATTAATTCTGGTCTTTGCATTATGATACACTTCACTTTCATCATAAGGTCTGCTGTAGTGTCTGACGTTTACATAACTGCATTGACTCCTGTTGTGTGCAATGTAGGTGTAGCTCGGGATATTAGAGAGACACATTGGATGAGGTTCTGATGGGTTGGATCACAGAGACCCCCTGGGGACTGCCACCTGATGTACTGAGACTACCTCTGAGCCAGTTTTCCCTGCCAGCTTGGATCTACAGTACTCTGTCTTGTTGAGCCAGACACGCTAGCCTGCTGCAAACACAGACCCAGGTCTGAACCACGTCCCGCAAAAGCTGCAGACCTAACTGAAAACAGCTTAATAAGTGTTCCTATGTATAGCACCCAGCTCCCAGTGGGATCCAAACCCCAAATAAATCCGTTTTACTCTGTATAAAGCTTATACAGGGTAAACTCATAGATTGTCTGCCCTCTATAACACTGATAGAGATGCACAGCTGTTTGCTCCCCCAGGAATGAATTACTTTGGGTTGCTTAATAAGCAAAAAGTGATTTTTATTAAGTATAAAAAGCAGGATTTAAGTGGTTCCAAGTAATAACAGAACAGAGTAAGTTACCAAGCAAAATAAAACAAAAACACACAAGTCTAAGCCTAGTACAGTAAGAAACTGGTTACAGATGAAACCTCGCACTCGGAGATGTTCCAATAAGCTTCTTTCACACAGTAGACTCCTTTCTAGTCTGGGCCCAATCCTTTCCCCAGTACAGTTCTTGTTCCAGCTCAGGTGGTAGCTAGCGGATTTTTTCATGACTGCACCCTCTTTGTTCTGTTCCACCCGCTTATATACCTTTGGCACAAGGCAGGAATCTTTTGTCTCTTTGGATCTCCACCCTTCCTTCTAAATAGAAAAGCACCAGGTTTAAGATGGATTTTAGTACCAGGTGACATGGTCCTGTGAAATCCCAAGCCTTCATTCTTCCCAGCCTGACACACAGGAAGGCTTGCAAGTAAACAGAGCCATCTACAGTCAATTGTCCTAGTTAATGGGAGCCATCCAGATTCTAAACCACCATTAATGGCCCACACTCAGAGTTATATTTTATATTCTTAGTTTCATATACAAGAATGATATATTCATACAAATAGGATGAACACACTCAGTAGATTATAAACTTTGTAATGATTCCTTACAAGAGACCTTTTGCATGAAGCATATTCCAGTTACATTATATTCACACTCATTAGCATGTTTTCATAAAATCATTTGGAGTGCAATGTCACAGAGGTAATATATCTTTTATTGGACCAGCTTCTTTTGGTGGTAGAGGCAAGCTTTTGGGCCACACAGGTATGAAGAAGAGCTCTGTGTGGCTCAAACACTTGTCTCTCTCCAGCAGAAGTTGGCCCAATAAGTCAGTGGAAATGTAGCTGTTGATTTCAATGGTATCAGGTTTTGGCCATGTGCAAAGAAACACTTTTAAGGTTCTGTTTTCTTCTTTTTACTTCAGCTTTTTTGGTGCTACAACATATGTAACAAACAGAAATCATAGATATGAACAAACATTGTTGGAGAAGAAACTCAACCCTACACAATCTGTAACTGATTTGTAACTTTTAAAACTGTACAGTAGGAAGAATGTTGACATTTAAAACACTGTTCTTGCTTGCACTGACATGATTTAAACTGAAGTGGAACATAGTGATTCAGTCTGTTTTTAAAACTGATAACCATCATAAAAAGTGAATTAAGCAGAGGAATGTCAAAATAGTGTTCTGTGTGGTTAGGATTAAATGGGGTCCTAGCAATATTCTTCATTTTATTTTTGTGGCTGCAAATGGATGAGAAGACTTCTTAGAAAAGAAATATAAAATCATTTTTTAAAAGGACTAGATAGTGGTTTTGCCAGAAGCCCTGTGTATGGGATGGTATGAAGGTGCACTGGACCTAGGAGCAATGCAGGGAAAGCATTGTGCCTTAGAGAAGCAAGACTCCCTTCCCTCACATTGCTTTGGGGGTAGTAATTTGCTACTGGCCAACACCTATATTTAAATTACTAACCCCCCATCCCACATGCTGGCTCAGCTGCACTAGCCAAGTATGTTTTGGAGTGGAGACGTGGAACTGAATCAAGGAGTGGCAGTAGGAACTGCTGGCATGCAACATCTGCTTACCCCTAATGCACTCAGACTCAAAGTGCAGAGGGGCAGTGTGGAAACTTATACACAGCCCATGCCACATACTGGTCCTGAAAAGAAAAAAGGTGTCTTTTTGCCTCTGACTAAAAAAAAAAAAAAAAATTGTTTTCTCTGTTTGTTTCCAGTAACTAAGGTGCAGACAACAATTTTGGCTTATGCGTCTACATAAAAATGAGTGAAGTACAGGCTATGGTAGAATTCTCCGTGGAGCTCCACAAATTCTACAATGTGGATTTGTTTCAAAGAGGGTAGGTACTGCATTCTTTCAAAATGAAGAGGAAATTGTACTGTAGTGGATGGATGTTACTGAAAAATCTTAATGTTTAAGTTCTGTTAGTATACTTATTCTTTTAAGGTATGTGGATATACTGGCTTTGTAAACCAAGTTCAATAGATATGCCTATCTTTGCCATAGTAACGTTTCATGTTTTATTACTAGTTCTGTATGGTGACTTGAAAATTAAGTGTTTACTGCTTATTAGAAAGATAGCTGGGGAAAGCTACTTTCTTGGGGTTTACATAGAGGTTCAAAAATCTTAGGCATAGAACTTCAGCTAATATCAAATCCTTATAGTCTGATTGGAGAGGGGTGAAAGGGCTACAGATTCTAAACGTGAATTATGCTCTTGTCCAGGCCCTTGCCCTCCTCCACCTTAACTACTGTAATCTCACTGGTTTTAACTTGTCTTCTCAAGTCCATTTAAAATGTTGCTGCCGAAATCATCTTCCTAGCTTATTGTGGCAATGCGAGCTCCTCCACTGCGTCTCCTGTTTATCTAGTCTTTCATCTCATTGCATCGTGCCTCAAGACAGACGTCTCTCTTGCCTGCTTGTCCATTTTTTCCATTAGCACCTGCATGGGTTCTTCTACTTCATCAGGCCCTGAAAAAATCAGATTTGTTTTAAAAAAAAATTACAGCAGTATCATGGGAAAATGTTCCAATTTCACAGGATATGCACAGCCCCCAGGTCCTTTCCCTACCCAGCGGGAGGTGGAAGGCCCTCTCCCTCCCCAGTGGGGAGGGGGAAGTAGGTATTCTGCTTCTGCCTGCCTACTTAGGCTGCAGCTGCTCGTTGGAGGTTAGTGGGCCAGTCCTATCCCAGGAAGAGTGGGCGAATGGGGAGGTTTCTCACCCCATGGTGCTGGCTGGTCCAACCCAGCCTGACCTGGAGTAGGGATCAGTTTGTTCTGAGCGCAGCTCCAGCCCAGACCACTGCTGCTGCTTTCTATCCAGCCGGTAGGGAGAAGGGGCAGTGCTGACCACGCGGTGACTAGGAGTCCCAGCCCAGCGAGCCCCACAGCAGGCCCCTCTGGCCTGGGGGAGACACCACAGTGCAGGCTGGCAAGTAGCTGCAGAGACTGGGATCCATCACCCCCCTGATCGTTGTATGTGTCTTAAGCTTTTAAAAAGTGTGTGTGTATGTGTGTGTGTATATAAAATATACTTTTTTATTTAATATAGTAAAATGTTCTTGTAGGAACCATTACAAAATATCCAGTTCTTTGAGTAGTGTCCCTGTGGGTACTCCACTTCAAGTGTGTGTGCGCCCTGTGCTTTAATCAGAGATTTTTGGTAGCGGTGCCCATTTGGTCCATGAATGTGTCCCACACATCCTGCTGCCCCATGCCGAGGCTATTTGGAGCTGCGCAGGTGAACTGTTCTCAATTCCTTATCAACTGCCTTTGTCCTGAGATGGAGTCTGCAACATGTGTCTGTTCTCCTTTTAGGAGTCAGATAGGGTATAATTACTTACCTCGTAGTGTTTCAGTTGTTTTTTCTGTTTTCTCCTAAAAATAAAATCCTTTTATTCTTAGATATGGTTAGATAGTAGTTTATCTAACCCCCCTTTCTTGGGGTTGTCTCTTTTGTTGTTTTTTCTCAGGAATGCCAGGTTCCTCAGGATTCAAAGAGGTGCTTCTCCTGCTGTGAGGCTATTCCAATCAGTGACAGGCATTCTCAGTGCCTCCACTGTTAATGTGATACCCATATTCCTAGTAAGTGCAAGATCTGCACATCTTTCAAGGGTAGATTTTGAAAAAAAATAGGGAGATCAATTTAAACTACTAATGATGGAACAAGCCTTATGTCCAGCTGCAGATCCAGAGGCAGAAGAACCCCCCTGTACATAGACCTCTTAGTACTCCTAATGCCCCACAAGATCTCGGTCATCGGAAACCTTTAGAGACGTAGGCAGTACTGTGTCACTGAATACTTGTGTGGTACTGAAGTCCTCATTTACATCTTCCTCTAAAGAGAAGGAGGGAGGTGTAAATCTCCAAGAAGATCTTGGTCACCAACACACAACAGGGCTACAGAGACCTCAGGTCCCAAGGGGAGTTCAGTGTAGGCTCTGAGTGATGCAGGTATTGCAAAAGCAAAGAAGAAAACTCAGTCTAAGACCGACTTTGGGTATCTGGATCCTGACTGGCAGAGACATGGGTGTCCCGGAACAGCACTCGGTATCGATATCAAGGAAGTCAACTGTACCAAAGACCACTAGACCCCATATAATACTGAGGAGGTCAGAGCCAATGCACTCACAGGCCAAGTGCTCAGTGCTGGCTACATCAGTACCAAAGCCATCCTCCATAGGCTCTGTCCTGGGCCAATCTTTGTTACGGTCGGTACCACAAGAGTTTAGGTACCCTAAACACTAGATAGTCTCTAGAGCCAGAGTCCACCATATTAATGAGTATTGGGGGTTTGTCAGCATCAAGATCCTCTCAATCACTGATCTCTGTAACAAATAGGGAACCAGGCTTGTCCTAATCTACTTTGCAAATTGAACAGCTCCCCTCCCTGACTCCCGGAGAATGTGTAAAAAGACTCTTCAGATTCTCAGGTCTTGGTGTAGGGTTCCCCTGTCTATTCTAGAACACATCACTCTCCCTCTTGCACTGATATTTTACAGGAGAATAGACCTCAAATGACACCCTCCTGGCAGGAACACAGATGGATGCCTCCATCTATGCCTTTTGGCCTCCCAGTGGCCTTGCTGGGATCTGTGGGTGTTCTAACGCCAGCAATTCGTGATGAGGTTTTCACACCATTGGAGGAAACTGAGAAGAAGGCATTATCTTCAACCTTCTTTGTCACCACCCATGCCAGAGGAAGAGACCTGTGAGGAGAAAGATGCAAGGGCAGACAAGGAGGTGACACCTCTTTCAAATATTTCCTCTTCTTCACCTGATGTATCATGCCTCCACCACCTTCTGTGGCAGATGACTTCAGACAGTTTCAGGAAGTGATAAAGCAAATTGCTGACACACTTCAGATTCCCTTGGTGGATGTTCAGGAGTCCCACCACACACCTCATCATGGATGAGAATTGCTATTCCAGTGAATGAAGCTCTTTTGGAGCCCACTAAGGCAGTTTGGGAAACTCTAGCTATAATACTGCCTACCTGCAAAAGAGTGGATGAAAAGTATTATGTTCCTGCCAGGGAATCGGCATTTCTATTCTCTCACCCAGCTCTGAACTTTCTAGTGGTAGAGGCTGTTAATGAAAGGGGCAGGCAACATAGCTCTAAGTCCACTCCATACAGCAAGGACTGTAAGAAGCTCTATTTTTTTTTTTTTTTTTTTTTGCCTCAAATCCTACACTTCAGCCACACTTCAGTTCAGAATAATAAACCATCAGGTGCTCATGGCCAAATATGACTATGTAAATTACAACAGATTTAGTTTCTTTATTGAACATCCGCCAGAGAAACACTGTGATTGGTTTAAAGCCACTGTTCAGGAGGGATAACCTCTAGCAAAAACATTCCTCCAAGCCTCCTTAGATACGGCAGATACTGCAGCACAGTCTATATCCACTTGTGTGGTCATGAGAAGAACGTCTTGGCTGCAAATGTTGGAACTTCTGAGAGAGGTTCAAAGTACCATTTGAAGATCTCCCCTTTGACGGTTGCGAGCCCTTTGTGGACTCAGTTGATTTCTGTTTACATAAAGGACTCAAGAGTCACACTGAGATCCTTTTGAATCTATGTTCCTGTAAATAGGAGAAGATTTTATAGATTTCATATGGCATAAAGAGCATGCCCAGCCCTGTATTCAACGTACCATACGCTCTCTGAACCTCTGGCCAAGAGACCAAGGTACTCAACAACATCCTCCCAGCCATCCATGTCCTTCAGTCAACAATTACGATGGCTTGGTTGAGTGTCTCTAACCATCCAGTCAATGGGACTTTACATTTTGGATGCTGCTTCTTCCCCTTTTTAAGGATGCATGGGAGCGTATAACCTCAGACAAATGGGTTTTGGAAGCCATAATCTCTGGTTACACAATACATTTCAAGACTCTCTCTCTCTCTATCCTACCCATCCCTGTCCTTCTTCAGGGACTCCTCTCACAGTCAGTTACTAGAACAAGAAGTGACCTCACTGTTAAGTTTAGGAGCAACACAGAAGAAGGGGATTCTACTCAAACTACTTCCTGATACCCATAAAGAAGGGGGAATGGAGACCAGTTTTAGAATTCAGGCTGCTAAACAGATACATAAACATAAAACAGCTAAAATTCAGGAGGATGACCCTGGCAGAAATAATTCCATCATTACAGCTAGGAGATTGGGTCACAAGTCGCAACCTACAAGACGCATATTTTCATTTTGCTATTCACCCATCACACAGGAGGTTTCTTTGTTTCCAAATCAACAACGAACACTGCTAATACAGGGTGCTTTCTTTTGGACTATCTTTTGTACCAAGGATGTGCTCAAAGATTCCGGCAGTAATTGCTGGCCACCTGTCGTTTGGGCATAATCATTTTCCCGTGTCTAGATGATTAGCTGATAACGAGCAGATCTTGTTGGGAGGTTTGGCGTCAGTAGAGACCATGTGTTCTCTGTTTCATAGCCTGAGCCTTCAAATCAACCCCAGAAACTCAATTTTGACTCCACTACAGTGTCTAGATTTCATAGAAGCTTTCCTGGATGCTTTGATAGTCACAGCATAGCTACCATCCAGCAGATTTCTCACACTAGTGAACCACATCTCCAGGATTCAAGGGAAAATTACAGTAAAAGATTGCCTTCAACTGTTGGGACATATTTGCATGTGTCTTTGTAGTACATTGTGCTTGGGACCTCACAAAGAGCAGGGTAAATGGTATCCACAAGAGCAGCTTCTCCACATAAACCTTTTGGAATTGAGAGCATTCAGAAATGCTTAACTACACTTTCTACCTCTAATCAGATTGAAGTAAGTAAAGATAATGACAAACAACATGTCATGCATGTATTATCAACCATCAAGGAGGAGCAAGTTCTCCACCAATCTGTGGTGAAGTGATAAAACTCGAATTGGTGCATAATCAGCCACATACTCATCCCAGCTTCTTTCCCCCACGTATTCAAACCGCCATGGCAGATGACTTCAACACACATTTCTCTCTAAATTACAAATGGGAACTAAACTCCAGAGTCCTTCACATGATATTCTCAGTGTGGGGGTTCCTGGCGGTTGATCAGTTTGTCATGGCAGCAAATGCAAAATGCATCACTTACTGCTCCAGAGGGAGTCTTGATCCCCTGTCTCTAGGAAATGCATTTCTCATCACACATAGGGAAGTCCTTTCATCCATGTATCTACTAACACAGTTACTATTGATGATTCTCAGTAAGACTGGACCGGAGTCATACTAATTGCATCAAGGTGGCCAAAACAAGTCTGGTATCCCTTTCTCATCAGACTCACCTCTTCTTCATGGAAGCTTCCAATCAGTCCTTACCTACTGACTTAAGATACAGGTGTAACGATGCGGCCTCTGGTGGGACACTACTGAGAATATCAATTTAGGACAATTTGCATAGAGAGGGCAGTTACAGCCCAAGGCTGGGTGTCCTTTATTACTTAAGGCACACCAAACCAGCCAAACAGAGAGGACTTCGGTCTCACCTCACTGGCTAACCGGAAGTCATACAAGCAATTCCCTTAGACATTCCAGTTTCCCAGTATTACCATCAGCAGCCACTTCTTATGGGGATGGTTGGTTATGAAAACCAATACCCCAGTAAAAGAAAAAAGGTTCTCCCGATCCCAAAGGACCAAGCCCCAGACCCAGGTCAATATACAAATCAGATCTTACCCACAAATCACGCTGTTGCCAATCCCTTAGAATCTAAAATCGAAAGGTTTATTCATAAAAAGAAAGAAATATAGATGAGAGCTAAAATTGGTTAAATGGAATCAATTATATACAGTAATAGCAAAGTTCTTGGTTCAGGCATAGCAGTGATAGAATAAACTGCAGGTTCAAATCAAGTCTCTGGAGTACATCCACAACTTGGATGGGTCATTCAGTCCTTTGTTTAGAGCTTCAGTTTGTAGCAAAGTCCCTCCAGAGGTAAGAAGCAGGATTGAAGACAAAATGGAGGGGTTTCCAGGGCCTTTTATATTCTTTCTCTTGTTGGCAGAAACCCCTTTGTTCTCCTGTGCAAAATCACAGCAACAAGATGGAGTTTGTAACCACTTGGGCAAGTCACATGTTCATGCATGACTCAGTTTGCAGGTGGCAGCCATTGCTCACATGCTACCTTGAACGTCCCAGGAAGACTTCTCATATGTGGATTGGAGTCTCCCATGGTCCATTGTCAGTTAAGTGTTTCTTGATTGGACACTTAATCTGCAAATTCCTTTCTCAAGAAGCTGACCAAATGCTTCACTAATGCTACTTAGAATCAAACACATTGAGATACAAAGTACATAGCCAATATTCATAACTTCAACTACAAAAATGATACACATATACAGATAGCGTAATCATAACCAGCAAATCATAACCTTTTTATAGACACCTCACACGACAACCTTTGTACAATATTTGCTGCAAATATATAACAGTGGTTGCAACAATGATCTATATGGTCACAGTTTATGTCAATAACGTCACAGCAGGTCAAACACTTCACCCCAATTTACAGATTCTGTGGCTCCAAGCATGGTTCCTCTATGGTTCTTAGGGATAGAGAGATCTTGTTCCTCATTTGTACAGTGTTTTATTAAATAATAGAAAAACATCTACAAGAAATACATATCTCTGGAAATGATACCATCTTGGGCGTAACAGTCATCAGATTTCACCAACTTGCTCTCTTTTCCTAGAGTACTGGATCACCTGTTTGTAATTGAAGACATCAAGTCTTTCTGTGAATTCTATTAGGGTTCATTTAGTGGCAATAACAGCCTTTCACGTATCCATAGTTTTTTTTCTTTTTCTTTTCTTTTATCATCTTGCTATGGCAAGATTCCTGCAAGGTTTGACAATTATCTACAGCTCAGAAGCCTTACTCTTAGCTGGGATCAGGACCTAGTTCTTAATGCCTTATGAAGCATCCATTTGAACTACTAGCTTAAATGTTCATTATTAGATTTATCTATGAAGACAGCCTTTCTGTTAGCAATCACTTCCACCCAAAGGGTAGGAGAATTGGGGGCTTTAATGATGGACCTCCCATTTATGGTGTTCTCCAGAAAGTAAGTGTCGTTATAGGTCTATCCAAGATTCTTACCTAAAGTGTCCTCAGAATTCCACATTAATCAAACCATTCATCTCTGGTTTTCTTCCCAAAACCGCAGCAGACTAGTCAAGAAGCCATATTCCATACTCTAGAATTCAGGAAGACATTAGCCTTTTATCTAGACAGGACTAAATTATTGAGAAAATCTCCTAGACTATTTGTATCCATTGCGGACAGAAACAAGGGTTTGGTAGTTTTGAAACAGAGGTTGTAAAAGTGGATCTCCCATTGTATTGAGACTTGTTACAAGAGAGCTCAGGTCCAAACCCCTTTAAGAGTGATAGCACATTCTGTAAGAGCACTATATACATCGATAGCCTTAAATAGGCACCAATAGTAGACAGATGTAGAGTAGCAATTTGGTCCTCTGTTCATACCTTTCTAAACATTGTGCCTTCGTGCCTGCAGCAAGATCAGATGTGGCTGTGGGCAACACAATTCTCTCTTCAGTATTGGACTCTGCTGCAAACCTCCCATTTCCTTAGGCGGATACTGCTTGGCAGTCACCTGAAGTGGAGCATCCACAGGAACATGCTGGAGGAAGGAGGAGAGGTTATTCACTTTGTGCAGTAACTGCAGTTGTTCGAGATGTGTGCTCCTGGGAGTGCTCTGCTACCCGCCCTCTTTTCGTTCTGCTTCAGAGTCGCCCTTATGAGACTTTGCGGTAGAGAAGGAACTGAGGGGGTTTTCCTGTGGGGGCAGGAGGATATGTGGGGTATATGCATGGGCTGAATGAGCACTGCTACCAAAAATCTCTGATCAAAGGTGAAGAGAACAAATGCACCTGAATTGAAGGACCCATGAGAGGATACATCTTAAAGAACTCCTGCTTACTGCACAAGGTGAGTAACGTCTCCATTCTTTCCCTAAGAAGAAAGTTTCATCCAGTATAGTCCTTGTGATTTATTTTTGAACTAAGTATCCAGCTGATTGCCTAGCATTATGATATAATGGTCCTTTGTACATTTACTAACAAACTGAGGGCTTGTCTACACAGGGACACTCAGAAAAGTTAATCTGAATTAACTAAAAGTGTGAATTTAAAGTGGATTAATTAAACGGCATTAAATCCCTGTATGGACACTCTCATTCTGGATTAAACTGGCCTTAATTCTGTTCCTCTACGTCTGCCAGATTCCCACAACACTAGTTTAGAGGGTAATAAAATTTGAATGGTGCTAGCTATTGTAGCTGTGTTCAGAAATGATTCTCAAGCAAGATTCTTCCAGAACTGTGCTTTTGACAATCATTTTTCCAGTACTAGAGAGAGCAGTCTGTAACACTGTTTCTGTTCATAATGAGGTTCACAGATCCATGACAGTGGGTCTTTATGCAACTTTGCCAATCAGTGGCAGGAGAGGTCTGATTCCATCTCAGAGAGAGCTGCAGTTTTTCACCTGCTTTCACAGCTGCAGGCAGGCAGACCAGCTCCTTCTGCTGCAGAATTAATTAAAAAAACCAGCTTCAATGGGCTTAAAATTTCCAGGCTCTCAAGGTCTGCCTTTATTGGCACAAGGAATTCCTTTTCTCCCCATTAGGACTCTGTACCTGTTCACCCATGCAGAGTACAGCATGGTGGAGTACAGCATGGTGGGAAAAGGCTAAGAAGAAAGGGGAAACCAGAAACTAGTAAAGGTGATTGCTGTCAAAGGGTCTGAGTTAGGAGCTCCTTCTCTGGAACCTCAGTATTTCACCTTTCATAAAGATAAAGTGATTCTCAGAATCGATCCTGCCTTCATAGCAAAGATTAGCTCCTGGCCCACAGAGTACAGGAAATTGTCCTTCCATGCTTCTGCCCAGCTTCAGTGCACCTCGAAGAGAAACTGTGGCATACTTCAACAGAGTTTCCAAAGTATATATTCACTGCACAGCTCAGTTTGGAATGGTGAATGCTTTCTTTGTGCTTTATCACGTGATGTGGAAGGGAAAGAAGGCCTCAAAATCAAAATTTCCAGAGGGAAAAGAGATTATATATATCTCAAAGGCAAACAAGCCAAAATAACATAATACCATATTCCAAAATGAGAGATCATTCCTTCAGAGCTTTGGCAACTTCATGGACATAAAGATCACTTGCTTCAAACAAGGAAATATACAAAGCAGCCGCCTGTTTAACTGTCCATGCCTTCTTCAGATTCTACCAGTTGGATATCCAGTCATCATCTGGTGTTACCTTTGATAGATAGGTACTCTATGCTTGTAGCATTTCAGTAACTATTATGAAATGGGTTACTGTCTTTCACATCTATTACATAAATGTATACACTCCACCTCCATCCAACCCAAGTGGATATCATGGATCTGTGGACCTCGTTACGAATAAGAATATGAATAATTAACTGTGCCTTACCTGGAAATTTCCTTTCTTAGCGTAATGAGGACCACACATCCAGCCCATCCTAAGTGGACTGTTAACTGGAGGAAGATGGCATGTATTGCCAGTCAAAGTTGGTTATTTATTGAATGCCTTGCTCTGCAGGAGGTTGTGTTTAGTCTTAGTGCATAATATTCCTTACTAATACAGCCCTACCTCAATATAACGCTGTCCTCAGGAGCCAAAAAATCTTACTGTGTTATAGGTGACACCGTGTTATATTGAACTTGCTTTGATCCACCGGAGTGCTCAGCCCATTCCCCCCCCCTCCCCCCCGGAGCACTGTTTTACCGTGTTATAGCCGAATTCGTGTTATATCGGGTCACGTTATACTGAGGTAGTGGTGTATAGAGTGGTTAGAGATTTTCCTGGCTGTGGAAGTGTCCCAACTGCTGAGTTCTCAGAGGTGGACATACACCTTCCTTGTCTGGTCTGCCACCAAAACTGCGTAGAAAAGAGACATAACGCTATGATCTGTGGACCTCATTCCTCCTAGAAAGGAAATTTTCACATAAGGCATGGATACATTTCCCTAGTGTGTCTGGTGTGGATCAAAATGCCGCTTTCCTAGTTAGTCTGTAGAATTAATACGGTTTGTATTGTAACATTGTTAGGTTTGGATGCAAATCATATTCAACATGTGGGGCTTTAACAATAATTATTTGTATTGTGATAGCATTCAAAGTATGCTGAGTGCTGTACAAACACAAAAACACTATCCCTGCCTTGAAAAGCTTACAGTCTAATCTAAATAGACAAGACAGACAAATAATAGGCCAACAACAGACAAGCTAAATGTTTGAGGTGATGTTAGAAATATGTCTAGTTGTCTTTTTCCTGTTTTTCTTGTCTGACTATCCCACTGTCATGTGACAATGGTAAAGTGTGATGGGCAGATTTGTTTTTTTCTAGAACTGAACAAAGAAGATAGTAGTATCCCTCAAGATATCTCTTCACTGCACTGGGATAGTTTTCCCAGCCTACCCCTAACTGGTTTCTTGCTACAGATGTTTTAATTAGTAATCAAATCCCAAAAGTATACACACCTGTTCAATAGGCTTCTTCTTCCTTCACTTTGGCTATTGTATGAATATCATTGCCATTAGGATCATATGGCAGTTTAACTTTTTAACCAGGTGAAGATAGCCAACTTTTTCTTCTGTGCTTAGTACCTTGATCAGCTTCAATCACACTAACTCAGGGTGCAGCTATGTCCAGTGATTATGTACAGCAGCTATGTCATGTCCTATGTTTCTTCATTCGGCAGGATGGACCCTCCTGGTTTCATCTTGGGTAAGCTCAGGGCAGGCCCACAACTTTTTGGCACTTGAGGCGGGGAGCTCAAATGACGCCCCCATGCTCCCCAGCTTGGGCCAAAACTTTGAAAGGTCTCAGTTCTGCCTTCTTCCTCTTCTATTCCTCTCATGGTACTGCTCTGCTACCTACCCCAATAAAGGAGAACTAACAACTTAAAATGCCTTGTTCAAAAATTTTAAGTAACACTTACATTTGCTGTTCAGGCGTTTGAAAGTTAACTTTTCTTGCCTGCACAGTAAACACTAGCATTTTTTATCTGTTTGAATAATCAAAGTGGTGCTTTCTGTGCCTTCTTGGTTGCAAAGATTTGAACTGCTTCCTGAAGGTCCACAGTCTGGGCCAGCTCATGCTCTATTGAGGTGGTTGCAAGGCCGACCAGCCTCTCCTGTGTCATGGCAACTGTTACAGGAAGTGTTAGAAGTATGCGCAGAGCAACAAAAGCATTTGGAAAGAGGGTGGTCATCTTATTTGTGCACATATTTTCCAGAACAGCCTTTCGAGTTGATCCTGCTGAAATGTATCTTGAAAGGGCTTTCAGTTCATCACCTAAATCGCTCACATCAATATCGCGCATGTCATCATGTATCAACACTGTCTCTAGTGTCCTGCATTGCTGGGGTAGGTCTTCTTCAGGTATAGTGAGGAGTTTTGGGCTATCATACAACATCCCAAATATACTGCTGTGTTCCTTGAGCTGCACGAAACATTCTTCAACTGACTGTGTTGCACAATCTAGCACCTGGTTAAAGAATTCAACTTTGAATTGTTGTTTGGGGTCTCTTATGGGATTATCCCGTGCCTCGTAATCAAAATGTCGTCTTCTTCAGTGACTCTTGTATTCTTGAATGGGTGGAAAAATAGCTTCAGTGTGAAGTTCGTCTGCCAATTTCTGTGCACTCTTCAGAATTTTTTGAAATCCCTCATCTGACCGGTAAGACTGTAGGTATGACTTTGCTTTGTCCAGTTGTTCTATTGCTCCAGATATATCAAGGTCAACACCTTGGAGTCTCTTGTTACAACATTTATTTCAAACAGTATGTCATGCCACAACACTAAGCCATGCAGAAATTTGAAGTTATGTAATAAATTCTAGAAAATGCTCTTTGACAGTCACCATTGCAGAGACATTTTCACTAAGTTCTGTTGTTGTTACAAAACGCACCATTAAAGTCATTTGTTCCGTATGGCTGATGTCAGGTATGCAGTCTAGAATAACAGCGTAATATCTTGCTGACTTCAGATCTGCCACAATCTTCTGTTTGACTTTGTTGCCAGTGACTGTATGATCTCATTCTGAATTGTTTTTCCAAGGTAGTGGTGACTCTTCTTAGATACTCCTGGAGTACCGCATCAAACTCAGCCATCAGCTCCACAATTTTAAGGAAGTTTCCATTGTTTGGCACATACAGCTGATCTGAAGTGCCACACAGTGCTAGGTTTTGGGTAGCAAGCATTCCCACAATGGCAATGAGATTTTTTTAGAACATTTTGCTAGTAAAGAGACTCTGATGCAATCTTCTCTTGCTGCTGATCATCTAGGGTGGCCTTTAACCTTAGTCTCATCTCAAGCTCTTTCCACGTATGGAATGCTCTCTGGTGATTTGCTGCCTTCTCATGGCATGCCAGATTTCTAGCCAGATTCTTCCAGTCCTTTGTTCCTGTAAAACCCAATGTGGCTGGAACATTAGACTGGACGAGTTAGCAACAAAAACAGTATGCAGCATTCTGAGTTTTTGAGTACATAAGCCATGGCCTCTCCACTTTGTTACCATTGGGGATTTCATGTCAGTAATGTGTTGGATGGAAACTTCCTGTTTTCATTGTCTTTGGGGAACATGAAGTTTTTCACTTGCTGTGAAGTCCCTCAGGCTACTGCTCAAGTGGGTCCACAGTCCTGGATCATCTAGACTTAAGGAACTAAACTGACCAGCAGCTGTTTCTTGCACCTCCACCACACTGTTCTCTGATCTACACTTTTCTTCAGGAATGTGCATGGTTACATCCATTTGAGATGGAGATATGGATGCTGCAGTAGCTGCCAGGTCACCTGCACTTTGACTAACTGGAAGATCAGGCATCTCCTCACCACTCACGTCCTCACTGGGGCCGGAAAGCTCACTGTGAACATTTGTCTATGTATCTCAGGAGAGCTCCTTCCTGCTTAGATAGAAAAGCTTCTTTTGCTTTCTTTCTTTTTCTGAATGCTGCCCCAGAGGCGCATTTTCTTCTTTCACTCATGATTGCTGTTCTGTGCCAGCTATAGTGGCTCTCAACACTCAATTGAAGGGGACAAATAAGCAGGCTGGTAGCAGGGCCTGAGTGAGAGAGGATATCAGCGTCTTAAGGGCCTAACTGGCTCCTGCTTCTTTAGTTGACTGCCTGTTCTCCTCAAGTGGGTTCAGGGAAGCAGCAGGAAACAGGAAACTCCCTGAGAAGCTGGTGTTAATCAGTCCAGGCTCCTGGGGGTGCTAGAGAAGTACATAAGAGGCTCCTGCTGCTTTCTGTTATACCCTCTCACATTTTCTCCTGCCTGCCTGTTATGTCTCTTGTGCCTGCCTTCCTCCAGCACAGCACTCCATCATCTTTGTGCATCTAGAGCAGAGAGAATACATATGCACCAGCAGCAGACACAATCTTCTACACTCTGGGTCCTAGTGCCCCCGCCCCCACACACAGTCTGGCACCTGAGGTGGCCACCTTAGTTCACCTCATGGTAAGGCCAGCCCTGGGTAAGCTTTATGTTATATTCCAGTAACTAAAGAAGAGAGCCTGAAACTACCAAGATTTGGTGTCACATCTCATTCTGGCATTTTTAAGCAGGGCTGCCAAATGGAGGTATACTTAAAGTTTGCAGCATTCTGTTGGTCCACCAATAAGTAGCTTAGCTTATCCCAATAACTGACATGTAGTTGCCCTAACATCTGAGAAGAGTTAATGTGGGGTCATGATTTGACTGAACTGATTTAAACATTATAAGCCCTCCCATGGACTGATATGCACAATGAATGAAGAGGAGCTCTTGTTCTGCTTGTCTGTAAATCATTTTGGTTTTCATCATACATTTTATTGCTGAATTTTACGCAAGGCAATATTGTCTATTTTTGAAACACTTTCATAAATAAACAGGATACAAAAGTGTCAAGCTGCCCCACATCTCACACACATTAAATTGTTACAGCCAATGAAAAATCTAGAGCTTCCCAAAATGTCAAAGGGTATGTCCTTTCTGATTCTTTTAAAGATATTAGATCCAACACAGGATGCAAATGGATTCCCTAAAGATAGCAAAGTGAAAATTTAAATCAGAATTCTCTGAACTCTAAAGAGACAGAGGACAATGGAATGGGCGACTAATACCTTTGCCTCAATATTAAAGGGGCACTGTTAGATTGATTTTTAAATCAAAATGTAGGTCTTGTACAATCTGACGAAAACCTAAAAGTAGTAGAACTGTGGGGGGTTTCGTTTCTCAATTTTTAAATCAAATGAAAAATAGTTTATTATTTGAAGAAGACCATCTTTTCAGGATTTCTTACTCTGTGCAAACTCCATCTAGAAGTCCCAAAGGTGAAAGGTTTGTAGCCTGCACACGTTAAGAGATGGAACACTTCAGATAGAGCTGGGCAAAATTTTTCAGACAAATGCACTGAAAATGTCAGGTTTAGCCAACATAAAATTGTTCCTGAATTTGACCCAATTAATTTTTGCTGGGAAAAACTTTTTCCAGGCCAGTATACCATCTGTGGGTATGTCTGAACTGCAATAAAAGACCCAGTGGCATGGTTATGCATGGCTTGGGTCAATTGACTTGGGTTCATGGGACTTAGGGTATGTCTACACTACGAGAGTAGTTCGATTTCACTTAAATCGAATATGTGGAATCGATATTACAAAGTCGAACGTGTGTATCCACACTAAGAACAGTAATTCGACTGTGTGAGTCCACACTAACGGGGCAAGCGTCGACATTGGAAGCGGTGCACTGTGGGCAGCTATCCCACAGTTCCCGCAGTCCCCGCTGCCCATTGGAATTCTGGGTCGAGCCCCCAGTGCCTGCTGGGGAAAAAAATGTGTTGAGGGTGGTTTTGGGTAACTGTCGTCATCCAACCATCACTCCCGCCTTCCCTCCCTGAAAGCGCCGGCGGGCAATCAATTCACGCACTTTTCTGCTGAGTGACAGCACGGACGCCACAGCACTGCGAGCATGGAGCCCGCTGTGACCATCGCTGCAGTTATGGCCGTTGTCAACACCTCTCGCACCTTATCAGCCACATTTTCCAGAGGCAGATGCTGAGAAATCGGGCGAGGAGGCTACGGCAGCGCAATGAGGACATGAAGTCTGAGAGTGGCACAGACCTGTCACAAAGCACGGGACCCCGCGCCGTGGACATCATGGTGGCACTGGGTCATGTTGATGCCGTGGAACGGCGATTCTGGGCACGTGAAACAAGCACGGACTGGTGGGACCGCATAATGCTGCAGGTCTGGGATGAATCCCAGTGGCTGAGAAACTTTCACATGCGAAAGGGAACTTTCCTTGAACTTTGTGAGTTGCTGTCCCCTGCCCTGAAGCGCAAGGACACCCGGATGCGAGCAGCCCTGACTGTCCAGAAGTGAGTGGCCATAGCCCTCTGGAAGCTTGCAACGCCAGACAGCTACTGGTCAGTCGCGAACCACTTTGGCATGGGCAAATCTACCGTGGGGGTTGTTGTGATGCAAGTAGCCAATGCAATCGTTGATGTACTGCTGTCAAAGGTAGTGACCCTGGGAAACGTGGAGGTCATCATAGATGGCTTCACCACGATGGGATTCCCAAACTGCGGTGGGGCTATAGATGGAACTCACATCCCTATCCTGGGACCGGACCACTAGGCCAGCCAGTACATTAACCGAAAGGGCTACTTTTCAATGGTGCTGCAAGCACTGGTGGACCATTTTACCAACGTCAACGTCGGATGGCCGGGCAAGGTTCATGACGCTCGTGTTTTCAGGAACTCTGGTCTGTTTAGACGGCTGCAGGAAGGTATTAACTTCCCGGACCACAAAATAACCGTTGGGGATGTGGAGATGCCTATAGTGATCCTCGGGGACCCAGCCTACCCGCTAATGCCCTGGCTCATGAAGCCCTATACAGGCGCCCTGGACAGTGAAAAGGAACTCTTCAACTACCGTCTGAGCAAGTGCAGAATGATGGTGGAGTGGGCTTTTGGACGTCTCAAGGGGAGATGGAGAAGCTTACTGACTCGCTCTGATCTCAGCGAAACCAATATCCCCATTGTTATTGCAGCTTGCTGTCTGCTCCACAATCTCTGTGAGAGCAAGGGGGAGACCTTTATGGCGGGGTGGGAGGTTGAGGCAAGTCGCCTGGCTGCTGATTACGCCCAGCCAGACAGCCGTGCGATTAGAAGAGCCCAGCGGGATGCGCTGTGCATCCGGGAGGCTTTGAAACCTAGGTTCCTGAGTGAGCAGGGTAACCTGTGACTATTAAGTTTTTTTACAGAGAAGCTGAACCTGCCCCCGTTTCTTTACCCAGTGAATCTTCACTATCCTCTCCAGTTTCATACCCCATTCACCCCCTTCCAACCCACGATTAAAAATAAAATCACTGAAAATTTGTTAATGAATAATGTTGTCTTTATTACTGTTTTCGCGGTAAAGTGTTGAAACTGGGGCGCAGACTGTGGTGGGGAGCGGGTGTAGTGTAGTGATGCAAAGGACGCTTCTAAACTCGAGGAATGACAGGCTCCTGCTTCTACAGTGGTCCGCACTGGTGGACTGATTGTTTCAATGGAGCCTGCCACCCCCACCTGTTCGGGACTCTGTGTGTGGGGACTATGTGACTTTGTGGCAGGGGGAGGACGGTTACAGATCCGCTGCTGCGTGGCTCTGTGATCAAGGATAAGGACCGCTGCTTAAGATCTCTAACCGCCCTCCCCTGCCACAAAGTCACATAGCCCCCCCCCACACACAGAAAATGAAAACCACCTCCCAGACTGACCAGGGTGCCCAGTGACTGCACTGTGTGTGTGACCTGCTGCTGAACCTGCCCCCGTGTCTGTACCAACTCCCTTCCCCCGCTTCAAACAGACTGTCCTCTAAAAAAACATGATGGAAACAGTAATTAACAGAAACGTATTTTTTATTAGCAACTAGACAGGGGATGAAACTGGGATGGGGGCTTGGGTGAGGCGGGAAGGAAAGGACTTATCAAATTTTGGGGAATGACAGCCTTCTGCCACTTGAGCAGTCTGCAGGGGTACAGTGACAGTTTTCACGGACTCTGCTGCCCCTCCTTCTTGGTACTTTGGGTGAGGGGGGTATGGGACTTTGTGGCGGGGGACGGTGGTTACAGATAGACTGCAGCGGGGCTCTGTCCTCCTGCCTCCGGTCCTGCAGAACATCCACAAGGCGCCGGAGCGTGTCTGTTTGCTCCCTCATTAGTCCAAGCAGCGTTTGAGTCGCCTGCTGGTCTTCCTGCCGCCACCTCTCCTCCCGTTCGCTGTGTGCTCCCTGGTATTGGGACATGTTCTCCCTCCACTGAGTCTGCAGGGTTGCCTCAGCTCGGGAGCAGTCCATAAGTTCTGAGAACATGTCGTCCCGTGTCCTTTTCTTTCTACGTCTAATCTGCGCCAGCCTCTGGGAGTCTGATGACCGGGTAGGTCAGGAGACAGTCACAGCTGTGGGATGGGAAAAAGGGAGTGAATTCCTCAGAAAGATAAATTTTTTGGTGAACAAAGAAAATAGTCTTTCTCTGTGAACAAGACCATTCATAGCACCTATCACATGCGCACTCGGGACAAGGTCGAATTTTCAGCCTTCGCATTCAGTCCCTGGGTTCTTGCAGTGCAGATCACAGAAGCGGAACAGGACAGCGGAATTTGGGTAGCAGGCTGACATGGTAAGCCGTAGACTTGTGGCACCTTAAAACTTTAATAATAGCACTGCCCTACTTTGACGTTCAAAGCAATGCTCCTAGCGTTGGCCAGTTCCTGCTGCCAGCAATCCGGCAAGCATGAACTCTGCCCCTGACCCACCCCCTCGTGGCTGTCCCTGGGAAAGATCCCTCTCTGCTGCCCCTCTCCCACCTCCACCGCATGGCTGTAAACCGCCGGTTACAGTTCTGTAAAGGAACAGGCAAGCAGTCCCAATACTAACATTCCCCTAATTCAAAGCAGGTCACCATGAGCGACATCACTCTGATGCGGATTTCAGACAGCGACAAAGAACGCATGCTTCGTGAAAGCCTGCAAAGACCAGGGCCGTATGCCGCCATGCTGTGCAAGGCAATGATACCGGAGTACTTGATGATAGCCTGGCGCGGAAACGTTTCATACTACGGAGGACACAACAAGGCCGCTCTCCCAAGGAACCTCATGCAAAGGCTTTCCAATTACCTCCAGGAGAGCTTCATGGAGATGTCCCATGAGGATTTCTGTTCTATCCCAGGACATACAGACTGAATTTTACTGTAGCTGCACTGGCAAGGACTAAACAATAGAGCGCCTAGGGCAAACCAATCAAGATATACCGGACATTTAGGGGTTTTTTTGCAGCAGTTGCACTGCCAAAGACTAAAACTTTAAGTGCCTAGGACAATCTAATCATGAAAAACCCACAGTTAATATTAATGTTCTGTTCTAAATAAATGTTTACATGTTTAAAACACTTACCGGCTGATCCTTCCCCTGATTCTGGGTCCGGGTTAACGCCTGGGGACGGTTGGTAAGGGGTCTCTGTGAGGGTGATGAAGAGATCCTGGCTGTCTGGGAAATCAGCGTTGTAAGCGCTGTCGAATGCCTCGTCCTCCTTATCTCCTTCCTTATCTTCCCCGTCCCCTACCATCTCCGAGGAAGCGGGCGTCGACAATATCCCATCCTCAGAGTCCACGGTCAGTGGTGCGGTAGTGGTGGCGGCCACACCTAGGATGGAATGCAGTGCCTCGTAGAAACGGCATGTCTGGGGCTGGGATCCGGAGCGTCCATTTGCCTCTTTGGTCTTCTGGTACCCTTGTCTCAGCTCCTTGATTTTCACGCGGCACTGCGTTGCATCCCGGCTGTATCCTTTCTCTGTCATGGCTTTGGAGATCTTCTCGTAGATCTTTGCATTCCGTCTTTTCGATCGCAGCTCCGAAAGCACGGACTCATCGCCCCACACAGCGATCAGATCCAAGACTTCCCGATCAGTCCATGCTGGGGCCCTCTTTCTATTCTGAGATTGCACGGCCATCTCTGCTGGAGAGCTCTGCATCGTTGCCAGTGCTGCTGAGCTCGCCATGATGTCCAAACAGGAAATGAGATTCAAACTGCCCAGACAGGAAAAGGAATTCAAATTTTCCCGGGACTTTTCCTGTGTGGCTGGTCAGAGCATCCGAGCTCGGACTGCTGTCCAGAGCGTCAACAGAGTGGTGCACTGTGGGATAGCTCCCGGAGCTATTAGCGTCGATTTCCATCCACACCTACCCTAATTCGACCTGGCCATGTCGAATTTAGCGCTACTCCCCTCGTTGGGGAGGAGTACAGAAGTCGAATTTAAGAGACCTCTATGTCGAACTAAATAGCTTTGTTGTGTGGACGGGTGCAGAGTTAATTCGATTTAACGCAGCTAAATTCGACATAAACTCCTAGTGTAGACCAGGCCTTAGGGTGTGGGGCTAAAAACTGCAGTGTAGATGTTCGGGCTTGGGCTGGAGCCTGGGCTCTGAGAGTTCACAAGTGAGGAGGCTCCAGTCAGAGCTTGAATGTCTACACTGCAATTTTTAGTCCAAGCCTCATGAGCCGAAGTCAGCTGACGTGGGCTCCTAGACTCCATGCTTTGAGTGTTCCATTGTAGTGTAGGCCTGTGAGTCCTCATCTGTCAATGCATCTGTCTCTCCCACTTTATAACATTTAGCCCAGTGGTTGGGGCTCTTTCCTGGGATGTGAGAGACCCAGGTTTGATCCTCACTCTGGATCAACTCAGATCTGCCCCCATCCCACGTGAGCACCCTAACCACCAGGTTATCTGCTGTTCTGGGGTTGGTTACACTCAATCTCTCCTGTGAGCTGTTCCAGTCAGGGCCAAAGAAAAAGAGAGAAAGTGAGGGATAGCTCAGTGGTTTGAGCATTGGCCTGCTAAACCCAGGGTTGTGAGTTCAATACTTGAGGGGGCCATTTAGGGATCTGGGGCAAAAATCTGTCTGGGGACTGGTCCTGCTTTGAGCAGCAGGTTGGACTAGATGACCTCCTGAGGTCCCTTCCATCCTGATATTCTATGATTAAGGCAATCACTTGGGAGGTATGAGATAGGGATTTATATCTTCTCTCTGTCTAGCTCTAATTTCAACCTTGCTGTGTTAGTGGTACCAGCCAACTGTTGATCTCAGCTGTTGGTTCCTTTTTGCAACTAATAACTGAGGAGCTTTCTTGGACTGCTCCTTTCAGTAGCCATAACCAGGCAACTTTTTGGCTGTATTTCTTTCTTATTCCTAGGGTATTCCTCAGGTTTTAAACAGGTTTATTTTACTATTCATTTATTTCTTCTGTCAGATTTAATACGTTGGAAATAATTATTTACATTTGTTAGGAGGGGCTTTTGTTGTCTCTCTTAGCATTATGATCTCTTCCCTGTTGTTTTATATCTCTTATTTGTATCTCTTTTTCCTTTACCCCATGAGAACATACTAGTTTCCTACTTGCAGTACCACAAAAAGATGGGATGGGATGCTTTCTTTATATAAAGGAAGGATGCCCTTGTATTCCTTTCCATCAGAATCTCTAGTAGAAAGGTTCCTGGCAAAGCAAAGGAGAGTCAGCATTTATTTTTCCTAATAGCTCCATACTAGCCAAGATGAATATGGTTCTCAATTTAGTTTCCAAATACCAAAGCCAAAAAATCCCTCAAACAAAACAAGCATCATCCTCTGATGGTGGCTAAAGGAGAGAAAATTACTTGTTTCTTTGAAAATATTATAGTGGAACACCAGATCTGCTATAGTTAAGGTTAAGTGTCACTCTGTTTAAAGGTCAACTATTCTAAGTGCTCTAAAACTCTGCATTCTGACTCAGATTGCCTTGAAATTTGCTGTGCCACATGGGAGTAGTGACAGTGCTAGTTTTCAAAATTTGAGTAATTTGAGCAAAGCATTCCCGAGTTACCTTGCATTTTACAAAATCACCTTGTTTTTCTGAAGGTTTTCTTTGTACACATCTGGGGTTCCAACAATGGCTATGATCTTCCACAAACTGATCTCAGTTGCTTGGAATTTATGTCCGCTAGTGCACAGCTCCCATTGCCCTTTTGGGGAAGCAATGTTGAAAAAGTTACTCAGTTGGGAACTTCAGGCTGACATGTATCAAACTGTCACACCTAAAGGATTGAAGTGAGTATGCTCTGTGTTGGGATTAGGAATAGAATGGTGAAACATACCCAGGGCCATCCTTATCCATATGCAAAGTTCGCAGCTGCGTAGGGCACCAGGAAATTTGGGCCACCAAATTGCCCCAGATTTCCTGGTGCCCTATGCAGCTGTGTACTGCTCCAGCAGCCAGCCCGATCCCACAGCCGGCTGAGCCGCCCAGGAAAGGTGCCCCCACCCCAGCTCCGCCTCTTCCCCATGGCTCCTGCCCCCACTCGACCCCAGCCCTGCCCCCACTCCACCCTTTCTGCAAAATCCCCACCCTTGCTCTGCCCCCATCCCGCCTCTTCCCGCCCCCACTCCACCCCTTCCCCTGAGCAACGTCCCAGGGGACTGCAACATCCCAGGGGTCGGGTGCTGCACGCCCTGCACTCACCAGGCGGCAGGAAGTGGAGCGACCCAACCCACTCTGCTCCGCCAGCTCGTGGTGGGGGGCAGTTCCCCCCTGCCTCCAAAGCCTGCTTCTGTGCCCCCGCGGAGGCCTGGGGCTAGTCCCCCCACCCCACGTGGGGGCTGCGTAGGACACCAAAATATCTACAGATGGCCCTGAACATACCTGACATTGGTCGCAGAACAGCTCAGGGTGACATGCTGTAGTCATTGAACTCCAACTATACTCAAATGTGTCATCTGGAATCTGAGAATAGTTGTTGGCCATGTTGCCACTTCGTATCTGTAGCAAGGGAGTTTTATACTTTAGGGGAATGTGGCTTGCAAAGTACTTTTAAAAGGGGCTCTAACTATTTCTGAAAGATAAATAACACATTACACCTCCATTCTACATAGATATCTATGAATGGTTGTTGGGCATGTTGCTATGAAAGTGGGATAGAGGTTTTTCACTGTTTGGAAACTCCTCTAGAGTAGCATAGTTAATTTAAAAGACCTCAGTGGTTTGAGCGTTGGCCTGCTAAACCCAGGGTTGTGAGTTCAATCCTTGAGGGAGCCACTTAGGGATCTGGGGCAAAATCAGTACTTGGTCCTGCTAGTGAATGCAGGGGGCTGGACTCGATGACCTTTCAAGGTCCCTTCCAGTTCTAGGAGATAGGATATCTCCATAAATTTTTTAATTTATTTTGAACAATTGCTGTATACCATAATGCAGTGTATGGTGCCTTAATGGACATTTCCCAAACGAAAGTTTCCAAATCAAATATGGGCTGATTCACAGAGAATGAAATAGGTCCGCACTGTATTGAGATAGGGAAGAGTCTGTGGAAGTCTATCTGACATCACAGACTTGGAATAACTCAGGGTGATAATCATTGAACCCTGGTCATACTCATTGACTATGAATTTGAGTCCTGCTCTTGGTTGGCATTTGAGAATGATTGCTAGGCATAAATGTTATATTTTTAGGTTGGGCACAAGTAGTGCAGCTTTTTCAGCTATTGATATTACATTTTTTGTGTGATGTCTTAACATGGGTCATGCAAAGTTTACTGAAGATAGTGATCCCTACCTGGAAATCAGTTCATGCCCTGAATTCCTTGTGCAGTTTCTCCCTCCCCCTCCCACAATACTTAGGGTATGTATATACTAGAGCAGAAAAGTGTAAATTCCTGCTTGAAGAGACAGTGTCGCGTTAGCTATGATTTGAGCTAGTGCACTGAAAACCACATGTAGCCGCAGCAGCACAAACTTCAGGATGGGCTAGCTGCCCTTTGCCTTGGGTTTTGGATGGGATTGTACTTGAGGAGGCTAGTAATTGGGTGGCTCTGAGAGACATGCTGTAGTAATTAAACCTGTATTACAGCCATGCACTGTGCATTTGAGCTCTACCCTTGGCAGCAGAGAATGTGTGTTAGACATATTTCGTGTTCTCTGACTGCAGGGGCTCCTCTCGGAATTTTTGCCCTGAGATGAAAATTTCTGGTTTAAGAGTGATATTCTAGAGTGCTCTAAAATCCACATGCAGACTTTATTTTACTTTAGAAGTCAAGAAATAAGCATAACTAAATAAAGGGAAGATGAAAGCAGTTAAGTTAATATAATCATCCTGGGCAACTGGAACTGAGGAAAGCAAGTCACAGGGACATTTAGTCAAGGGATTTTGCTAAGGTAAAACTTGGGTTTAGGTTAGGTGTAGCAGACTGGAGAAGCCTATATGGCCTATGCTCAAACACTGAGGGCTTGGCTACACTTGCAAGTTAGAGCACATTAAATCAGCCCCAGGTGCCCTAACTCCCGAAGTGTCCACACTAGCAAGGCACATAGAGCGCCTGGACTCTGCAGCTTGAGCGCCCCTGGTAATCCACCTCCATGAGAAGCATAAAGCTTGCTGCACCCTGGCTGAAATGCCCAGGTGTCAGTGTGGATGATGTCTTACATTACTGCGCTGTGATTGGCCTCCGGAAATGTCCCATAATCCCCTGAAGTCAAGTGGCCACTCTGGTCATTGTTTTGAACTTGGTTGCAGGCATGCGAGTATCCCCTTTCAAAGCTCTGTTTCTGACAGCCAGCATATTTATCTGCTCCGGGACACAAAGCAAACCATTACTGTGGAATGCTGCTGCTGCCCAGGCAGGCGTTTGTGCATGTGTGTGTGTGAGAGAGATGGGGGGTGGAGGGCTGATGTCAGGGTTTCCCCCTACTGCTGTTTAAACTTACAAGACAGCATGCTGACACACACTGTGCCCCCCCAAAACACACTGTCTCTCCCCCCACATACACACAACACACTCCCTGTCACACTCCACCCCCCTCCCCCATTTGAAAAGCATGCTGCAGCCACTTGCACACTGGGATAGCTACCACAATGCACTGCTTTCTGTGGCGTTAAAGAGCTGCTAAATGTGACCACGCCACTGTGTCTGCAGCTGACAGTGTAAACACACGGCAGCGCTTTCTCTGCTGCTGTCTCCGAAGGCTGGTTTAACTCCCAGCGCTCTACATCTGCAAGTGTAGCCATGCCCTGAGTCTACTGAATGTAAATGTTAAAGAGAAGGTTAAGGGGTGACTTGATTACAGACTATAAGTACTGTGATATAGCATGGCCAGAGGGCAGCAGGAGAGGGATAGGTGGGAGATATGTGAGCCCCAGGATGAGGAGAGCCTTATTCCCTGTAGAGGGAAGAGAGGCTGCTACAGATTAATTAGAGCACCTGAAACCAATTAGAGCACCTGAAGCCAGTCACCTGCTAAAACCCCCCTGCTTCAATCAGACAGTTGGAGGAGTTGAAGCAGAGTGGTTTGGTGTTGGATCAGAGAGCAGTTTGGAGGAAAGCAGTTTGAAAGAGTTGAAGCAGAGTGATTTGTTGTAGGAGTGGAAAGCAGTTGGGAGGAGAGCAGTTTGGAGAAGTGCTGTGGCGGGCCAGAAGACCAAGACCCTAGGTAAAGGGAAACCCGGCTTGTGCAGATCAGAGGGACTCTATAGGCACAAGGGGTTGGGAGAAACGTGGCCCAAGCAGAGAGAGGGCAGGAAACCCCACAAGCTGAAGGGCCGGAGAGGGAAGTAGCCCAGGGGAAGGAATCACTAGTTCAAGTGGTTCGCTGCTATCCTTAGGGCCCCTGGGGGCTGGGACCCGGAGTAGAGGGCGGGCCCGGGTACCTCCCTCTCCACTCCCCTTCTTTGGGACACTAGTGGGACAGTTGATACCCCAGTTCAGGTGTGAGAAACGGCGCCCTGAACCCCCACAAGAGGAGAAAGTGCGGGACCCCTCATAATAGTGCCAGCAGTTTGCCACAGTACCTACATGAGGAACAAATACTTGATAATGGACTCTTCAGTCTAACAGAGAGCGGTACAACATAATCCAAAAGCTGAAAGTAAAAGCGACACGAATTCAGACTGGAAATAAGATTTAAATTTTTAACTGTGAGAGTAATTAACCATTGACACAATTTACCAAGGTTTGTGGTGGATTCTCCATCACTGGCAATTTTAGACCAAGATTGAATGTTTTTTTCAAAGATATGCTCTAGGAATTATTTTGGGGACGTTCTGTGACCTGTGCTATACAGGAGGAAAGACTACATGATCACAGTGGTTATTTCTGGCCTTGGAATCTGTGAACCCCTTCACTCTGCCCACAGGATTCTTTCTGAGACATTGACTTCATTTACCCCTCAGTAATCCCCAGAGGCCATTGTCATGTATGCCACCAGACTGTTGACAATTCATATAACAAGAGCTCCTTGCACTGCTATTGACAAAATCTACAGAACTCAGTGCTGAAATGAGGGATACATGATCCTCCAAAGTATACATGCACCTCTTGTCATATCATAGTAACAGTTTTGCCAGCAGGTTCCAACACCATGCTTGTAATCTTAATCTCATTTTAACTCAGACTGCTCTCTAGGTCCTCAGGCTATGTCTAAATCTTGTTGATTCTTTCTTTCTGAGTAACATCTCAAAGATGCTGCCTTTTATGTTAATCTATGCAACTAAAACTCTTGTCCATGCTCTCATCACTTCATGTCTCTCATACAGCAATATCTTTTTTGCTGGCCTTGACAAATGCAATCTTTCCCCATTTGCATCCATTCAGAGGGCTGCTGCAATGATCATTTCCCTATCCTGACTCTGTTACCATGTCACCCCTCTCCCTTTATTCTTCCACTGACTCCCCCTTCTCCATGGCATCAAACATACGCTATTTACCTTCACTTTGAAGGCCCTTCTCAGCCTATCTCAACCCTACTTATCTCTCATTCACAATCAAGATGTCGACTTTTGCCTTTGATTGGCCTATGATGTTGGCTTCCATCACCCACTTGTTAAATCACCTTTGTGCTTCCTCTGATGTTACCCCTAATCCATGTGGGGAGATCCCTGTGAATATCTGCAAAATCAGCTAATTATTCACCTTCAAAACTCTCTCCTTTTCTGTGGTGCCTAAAAAATTGACAATGGTTAGGCTGTTGATGTTCTGAGCAATATTTTTCATTGTTTCTTTGTATTGGCTATCTGTTTGTGTCCATCTGTTGTCTCTTCTCTTACGCTTAGATTGTAAACTCTCTGGGGCAGGCGGTTGTTCGTTCCCTGTTTGTATAGGGCCTAGCAGAGTGGGGTCCTTTGTCCATTACTAGAGTCACTGGCACTACAGCAATACACGTAATTAATGTAATAACTAATCCCTCCACCATTTATTATAACTGTACCTCATATAATGAAGACAGTTGGTGTGCACATAGATATTGGAATTCAAATCTTTAGAACTCAACACATTCTCTTAGAATTTCCTCATGACTACTTATTATAGCATTCTGTGATGGGGTATACAAACCCCACACTGGGTTAGAAAGGGATAAAGCACAGTATTGGGCTCAGAAACAGGGTTGAAAAGGAAGCAACCCCACACAGGAGGAGGAGGTTGGGGGGAGGGCAGACTTACCCTGAAGGCTCCTGACAAAGGGGTCATAGAAGCCTCCCTGAGAGAATAGGGGTATATGCTGAGCTAAGTTGGGGTTGATGGCTTGGTTTCTTTTTCATGTTCATTTTCTCTTTATCTGGGACCGGGAGCTGAGGAAGCAAGGGTGCAGCTGAGGCTCCCAGATCTATCACTGCCAATAAACCCATATTGGCTAAGAGGGCGTCAAGCAGTGCGCCTAGCCCTGAGTTTCTTGGTACATAGCCTCAGTCTACACTGGTGGCTACCTTGAGTTTGGTACTCAGTTAACAGAAGTCGAAGGAGGCCTCCTTGACTAGGCATAAGTGTGTGGTACCCAAATACCTCATCTTCAGTACTGAATGTACCTTCAAATATGCCCAACACTTGTTGTAGTAAGAGAATTTGGTATAATAAAAAACTGCAGCTCCCTCAGCACTGAGAGCCTGTGAGGGCCCATCCTTCCAGGATTCCTCTTCATTACTAGCTTCACTACCAGGAAGGTTCATGTTATCTAAGGCAGTGGTTCTCAACCTGTGGTCTGCGAAAGACTTAGACTGAAAACTGACTGAACAGAATTCAACTATATTCAATTATATATACAGACAGTAGATTTCCAAAGGGATCCGCACCTCCATTCAAAAATTTTTAGGGGTCCGCAAATGAAAAAAGGTTGAGAACCACTGATCTAAGGACTTTTTGATACCCAAAGAATCAGAATCCCGCCAACTCTTGGGTACCGGGACTGTTTCAAGATGGGACTCCTGTTTGTCTCTGGTACCGACACATTCACTGGTACCATGTATGTCAGAAGTTATGTCTTTAGCCATCCCACAGTCTACTGCCCCTCCCTTGGAGTCTGAGGATGGGAGTTCTTCAGATTCTCAGATTTCTATTCAGGGCTCACCTAGATGTCCTCCTTGGGCTTCTTCTCCTGAGTTTCCCCCAGAGAGTCTGTAAGATCAAAACACTTATGGGCCACCCAACAATCTCTGTGTTCGAGTCAGCGTTGCAGTCCCACATTTTCCCTTTGGGCTACAAATAGGATACTCTCCTCCGGTGCCTACACAACTGGGTAGGGAGAATGAGAGAGGAAAACCACCTTACCACAGGATTTTTCCCATCAATCTCCTTAATATGAGGAGTTGTTTGAGGAGCAAGAAAGAAGAACAGATGAGGAAGCAGTATCAACTAATATATCTTCCTCTTCGCTTTATGGGGCAGTGATGTTGCTGCCGCCTCCTTCCTATACAGATGACTTCAGGCAGTTTCAGGACCTCATGAAGAGAGGAAGTAAAGGAGCGTAAGCTGTTTCACCTACTCCATACTGCTGCTTCAGGTCAAATAACTCTACCATATGAAGCTTTTCTTCAACTGGCTAAAACAGTATGGCAAATCCCAGTGGCAGTACCTCTTAACGTGTAAAAGGGCAGGCAAGAAATATTATGTGCCTGAAAAAGGGTCAGAATATTTATTTATTTACTTGCACATGCAACACTGAATTAATTGGTGGTATATACTGATAAGTACCATAACAACAACATTGTGAGTCCACCTTTCATGACAGAGACCAGAAATGTCTAGACTTAGTTGGCCTCACTGCTATATAGAGTGGTGAATTATCAAATTCTCATTGCCAAATACAATTACATTCAGTATAGTAAGTTCACACTTTTTATTGAACATCTGCTTCAGGAACAAAGAGAGCAATTCCAGACAATTATTACAGAGGATCAGCTTATTGCTAAGGCATCATTGCAAACTTCGTTGGATGCAGAGGGTATTGCATCCCACCCACCCAGTGGCAACAGAAACAGTGATGCGGCATACATCCTGTTTGCAATGTTCTGGAATCCCCAAAGAACTGCAGAATATTGTCAGAGATCTCCTGTTTGATGGAACAAAGCAGTTCAATGACACTGCAGATGAATCTCTTCATTCTTTAAAAGATTCAAGGGTAATGCTTTGCTCACTCAGGATTTACACTCCTGCAAATAAAAGAAAATACAGTATAAAATACAGTAGTTCAGGTAGTCTGGATATCTTGTCCTGTTCCATTTCCAACTTATCATAGATCATATGACCCACCTTGAAAGGGGCCTATGTTTCAGAAAAAGTGACTTTCAACCTCTGTGATTACAGTAACACAATTTTCATCATTGTCCAAATGTCCACTGTGATATGTTGGTCAAGAGTTGTGAATCACTCTGTAACCTCTGCCAACCTTCCCTTCTACTAAATGGGAAATAATCATCAAGTGACTGTTTTTTCTAATGAGCTCCACCAGGGATCCATCCTTGGCCCTATCCTATTTAACATTTTTTCAATTGCCTGGAGAAAATGTAAAATCATTATTGACAGAGTTTGCAGATGACACAAAGGAGGAGTGGTAAATTATGAAAAGCACATGTCACTGATACATAGAGAATTGGATTGCTTGGTATGCTGGGTGCATCCAAACACTATACATTTCAGTATGGCCAATGTAAGGTCAGACATCTAGGACAAAGAACGTAGGCCATACTTGTATGATAATGGGCTCTTCAATCAAGCAGAGAAAGGTGTAACATGACCCAGTAGCTGGAAGTTGAAGCTAGACAAATTCAAACTGGATATGAAGTGCAAATTTTTGTCAGTGGAGGTAATTGATCATTGGAACAGGTTACGAAGAGTCATGGTGGGTTCTCCATCACTGGACATTTTAAAATCCAGATAGGATGTTTTTCTAAAATATATGCTCCTGTTAAACCAAAGCTATTGGATTTTGAAGCAGGAAATAATTCAAGGGCATAAGGTAGACCAAATGAACATGTGTTCCCTTCTGGTCTTATAACCTATGAATCTAAGAAAGAATGGTGACTTACCTGATAGTAATTATGGCTTTTCAAGATGTCATCAGTGTGAATCTCACAACCCATTCTCTGTCCCCTTTTCTGAGTCCTCAGCTACCATGGGCTTTGAATTGTGAGGTTACTGAATGAGGGTCGTGGCTGGTTGTCTCTGTATTCCCAAGCATGAGGAGTGCATGTGTGACCTGATGGTCACAGCTGTTTAAAACAAAAAAAAAAAACAGACTTGTGCACGTGAAGTACATTCACACCTACAATAGGATACACACTGATGTCATCTCGAGGAACCACAGTTACCATAAAGTAGAGTGACTGTCCTAAGATGCATTGATCTTTCCTTTCTTAAAAAATGAGTAACTTTCCCTTGATTACATCGTATCGTGTTATCACAAATTGTTTTTGATTTCCATGCAATCTTTAAAATTTTAACTACATCCAACAGCATTTAATATAGTCAGGAAAAAATGTAAATAAGCAAAATACACAAGTTCTGACATAATAGGTTACTTTTCAGTAACCTGGCTTATTCATCAAAAAAAATCTATTATGTTAATCTTTAATTATCCATACAATTTTTAGACCCTAAAGGTCACCTACAAAGTTTTATCTATTATTTTTATTTATTTATTTTCTGTTTGAGATGTTGTGTACGTCTTGTGGTAGATAGGAGGTAAATTCATGCACATATTTGCATCTGATTTATAAAGAAATGTAAGGGTACCTAGTTTAACTGGTGAACTGTGCCAGACAAGTAATAGGTCCTTGCCTTGCAATATTGTAATCTAGAGGCACAAGCAGGTGCAATACAGTAGAGTACTTAAACAGAACATCATAATTTAAATGCTTAATAGAGTGGGCCATTGTTAGAAATTCTTTTGAAAATAGACCTGGAAGGAGCTTGGCATAAATTAGTTGGGAAGTTGAACCAAGCATACAGAGAGAAGGCACAAAGTCAGGAAAGATAGGAGAGGGCGAAAGAGGCAAAGGGGAGTGGTCAGGAGTGACGCTTGGGTGGAGCAAAGAGAGTGGGTGTGAGAGATAAAGGCAACAAAATACTTTGTGAGTGAGGAGGGTATAATTTTCTTTAGTCTGGCAAATAATGTAACATTTCTTTTAGAGTTTCTAGGTTATGCATATATCTCAGTGACTGGAATACCTTTTCACATTGTAGCTCTTTGTCTGCAGCTAGATCCTTAATATTCACAGTACTGCATTTTCAAATCAGTAAGGCAGTGTATTGGTAAATAGAGTGTGTGTGTTTACAGTTTTGGTAAATAGAGTGTGTGTGTTTGTGTGTGTGTGTGTGTGCGCACGCACGCGGATGTTCACATCACTGTAGTTAAGTCATTACTTACTTCAAAAATCAGGGGATGAGATTTTAATTTATTGTTTACATACTTTGCCCTGAGCTGAACCCCTACAGGATTTTGATATTAGGATTAGAAGGTAAACGTTTTATGTATTAAAAACTACTTAAAGTATAAAAATCTGTACTGAGTATCATGAGGCCACCTGTCTTCAAAACAAACAAACAACCCTTTTCCCTCTTCAGCTAACCTAAATTGAACTACATAGTGCAGGTAATGGTATGTGGAGTTTTCCTGAATTGGAAGTGAGTAATGGGAGGAAAAATAAAGATGATGCAATGTATTTTTCATTTAATCAATTTAACTGTTAAATGAATACATCCCTCAATCTATGGATACATTTATCATAAAATAATTTAGAACTTGGATTGTAAACATTATTGTCATTAAGTGGTATCATTAAGGTGAATTAAATTATTTCATGCAAAAAAAGTATTAAAGATTTCAGAAATCTCTCTTTCCCCTTTAAAACATACCTTTTCCAAATTCCGTTTTCTTTTCAGTACTCTTTCTGCTTTTTGCTTGCCTCTGGCCAAAGGGACTAATTAAGGTTTCAATTCAGCAAACCATCCCTATGCAGCAAAGTTCTTAAAGTTAAGTATGTTCTTAAAGTGCTTTGCTGAACTGCGACCTATGGTCCTGAACCTGCATTGAAAACTGTGCAGATGCAAGGATCTGCGCACATGATTCTCAGTGTGTGTTAGAGAATCAGTTTTCTAGGTAAAGATTCAAATGGGATGAACTCTGAGTAAGGTGGCTGACATCTTTCCAAACCGTAAAACTAAATATTTATTCTATAGAGTACACACATTTTTCATGCTACTTCAAAAACCTAAATTTCTTAAACAGTGCACTACTCTGCTGAAAATCTGAGGTGGACTACCAGCAAGAGTTTGAAAACTACCAGTTGTGTTGAACCACAGTTTGAGAGCAGCTGTTTTAGAATTAAATAAATAGTAGACTTAAACAAATGCTAAGAAGGGCATATACTCTAGGTGCTTTTGACATAATTGATAAATATATCACAAATAATACCTTCAGTGCAGCAGTACAATTTCCTATAACCCACCAAAGGTGAGACAGGGAAGTTAAAAGTTTGTATCAGTGTCACCGTCAGCAATTTCCTACCTTTCTAATTCCCCCCAGTTTTAAATGGGGTAAGGAGATGCTTTCCCCTAGAATCATAGAATATTAGGGTTGGAAGAGACCTCAGGAGGTCATCTAGTCCAACCCCCTGCTCAAAGCAGGACCAGCACCAATTAAATCATCCCAGCCAGGGCTTTGTCAAGCTGGGCCTTAAAAACCTCTAAGGTTGGAGATTCCACCACCTCCCTAGGTAACCCATTCCAGTGCTTCACCACCCTCCTAGTGAAATAATGTTTCCTAATATCCAACCTAAACCTCCCCCACTGCAACTTGAGACCATTGCTTCTTGTTCTGTCATCTGCCACCACTGAGAACAGCCTAGCTCCATCCTCTTTGGAACCCCCCTTCAGGTAGTTGAAGGCTGCTATCAAATCCACCCTCACACTTGTCTTATGCAGACTAAATAAGCCCAGTTCCCTCAGCCTCTCCTCATAAGTCATGTGCCCCAGCCCCCTAATCATTTTTGTTGCCCTCCGCTGGACTCTCTCCAGTTTGTCCCATCCCTTCTGTAGCGGTGGGACCAAAACTGGACACAATATCCAGGTGTGGCCTCACCACTGCCGAATAGAGGGGAATAATCACTTCCCTCGATCTGCTGGCAATGCTCCCACTAATACAGCCCAATATGCCGTTGGCCTTCTTGGCAACAAGGGCATTCTGCTGACTCATATCCAGCTTCTCGTCCACTGTAATCCCCAGGTCCTTTTCTGCTGAACTTCTGCTTAGCCAGTCGGTCCCCAGCTTGTAGCGGTGCATGGGATTCTTCTTTCCTAAGTGCAGGACTCTGCACTTGTCTTTGTTGAACTTGATCAGATTTCTTTTGGCCCAATCCTCCAATTTGTCTAGGTCACTCTGGACCCTATCCCTACCCTCCAGCGTATCTACCTCTTCCCCCCAGCTTAGTGTCATCTGCGAACTTGCTGAGGGTGCAATTCATCCCATCATCCAAATCATTAATAAAGATGTTGGAACAAAACCGACCCTTGGGGCACTCCATGTGATACTGGCTGCCAACTAGACATCGAGCTATTGAACACTACCCTTTGAGCCCGACAATCTAGCCAGCTTTCTGTCCACCTTATAGTCCATTCATCCAATTCATACTACTTTAATTTGCTGGCAAGAATACTGTGGGAGACCGTATCAAAAGTTTTGCTAAAGTCAAGATATATCACATCCACTGGTTTTCCCCATGTCCACAGAGCCAATTATCTCATCATAGAAGGCAATCAAGTTGGTCAGGCATGACTTGCCCTTGATGAATCCATGTTGACTGTTCCTGATCACCTTCATAGTCTAGTTATTTTGGACCAAGGAGTGGAGCAAATTCCAAAGTAATATTTAGAATAACATGTCAAGATCTAGGTGGTAATTAGAAAAATGCTATATTTGGATCCAGAAATTATTACATACATTTGACTATATTGTATGTTTAAGATAATGGCCTTTGATGAGGCCATCATAGGGTTCACAATAGTATGCCACCTCGACTTGGTTTAACTGAAATCAGTATTACCTATTGCAAAGTCATAGCTGATCCAGTGATGAGAAATAAGTTCCTGTATTACAATGCGTCCCAATTGGATTTCTGTTGTGAAGAGTTCTCCTTTAGTTAAATAATCTCCTCAGTTCCTTACAGTAATAGAACAAGATGTTGGATATCTAATTTAAATATTTTATATGTATTTTTTATGTAGTTAATGAAAAATTATCATTCTTAACTCATGCTTGACAGGTGATGAGTCATTTCTTTGAGTATTTTATTTTTATACCTATTTTTTCTACAGCTTCATTGCAGGTTTTTGAAAAATCGCAAAGCTTGTAAATGTAATATGGGTGCTGTTTTATCACATTTTAAAATGGTGATATTCTAGATCGTGTAAATTGTTCAGGGTAGAGATGTTCTTCCTTTTATCTCTTGTACAAGTATTGAACACATTATCAACATTTAGTTATTAACAATGTCTTCCAATATCTCACTATTTTTGTCACACAGTCTTGGCCAAACTGAAGTTTTCTTTTAACTTATTTTTGTGTCAGGGTTAAAATTTAGAATTGATTTTAGTTGCCTACTTCTTTCTTATGTTACGGTAGCATTGAGAGGCTGTGTCTGTAACTGGAGCCTTGTTGTGTTCAGTTTTGGTCACAGTATTTCAGAAGAGATGTAGTAGAAATAGAGGAGGATGGGTGACTTAAATGAGTCACAGGAGATTGACATGATTGTGACTGCTTCATTTAGAGAAGAGATGAATAAAGGAATATGACTGATGCATACAATAATGAATGGAATATAAATGATAAATCATTCACTGCTAATTATCCTTTATCATAATATGAGAATGTGGGGACAGTCTGTGAAATTGAAAGGAAGCTAACTTAAAAATGATACAGATAAATTCTTTACACAATGAATGGTTAACTTGTGGAACTCATTCCCACAAAATGTTAGTGAGACTGATCTTAGTGGGATTCAAAAAGAGGATTAGACATTGATATGGATGATCAGAAATTCTCCATTACGTTAGATGAGAATTAGATGAGATTTTTTTTTAATTAGAAAGGACCAATTTTTGTGCCTCTGAGATTCTATGAAGAAGCTTCTGCTATGGGCATGTTATTCCTTAATTGTCCCCTGTAGAGCTTCTTGCACCTTCCTGAGAAGCACCTCGTCCTAGAGATGGGATACTAAACTAGACAGAGTACTAGGTTGAATGCAGTGTGGCAATTCCCAAGTTAAGAGCTATATAAAAATAGAGGTAGACACAGTCCTTGTCCTAAAGAGATTATAATCTGATAATGAGCTGGTTTAAATGTAAAACCTTTCAGGCTAGTCTTTCCATGATGATGAAAATTGGGAACAGACAGAACAAAGATCATGTAGTATACTTTTAGATTCTTATGTCATGATGATGTGATCAGTAGGAGTTCAGTAGATTAAAAGCAATATTGAAGATACATTTTCTTGAGCTATTTTGACCCAAAACCAAATCAGTATCAATAAGGAACTAGAACGGGATGGAGGGACTAATAAAATAGGGAAGAGAGAACCAGAAGATGAAATAAAGATGGAAATGAATTGTATAATTTAGGCTTCAGAATGTATTTGAGTTTTCTACCTATCTTTATAGTTAATGATAGGTAATCATGTGGATAATAAAAGAAAGTTACAATTGTAACCTCACATTTTAAGGTTTGAAATTCTCTCTCTCTCTCTCTCTCTCCTCCCTCCTCACCACTTTTAAAAGTGTGAAACTTAAAGAAGGTCATGAAAGGAAAATATGTATTTTGTATTAGAATTTTTGTGTGTCTGTATATTGGTAAATATATGAGAGTGACTGTTTATTTCATAGTTTGCAAATGATTTTTTGGTCTCTTTCTTTAGTTTTTACCAGATTCGTGCATCTATGAAAATTCCTCCAAGAGTTCCGCACAAATTAGAAGCCAGCTTGTTACCTGTGACAGGTAAGTACAGGAATTTTTATAGTGAATGTAGTCTAGTTTGACTACATTAATTAAGAGGACACCTCCAGGATTTTTAGGTGCAGAGTCTGACTTGCTATAATTATTATAAGCTAAACACCAGCAATGCTTCACATTCCTCATTTCATAATTTAAAAAAAAATCTGTAATAGTAACTGAGAATAAAAAGTCTCTTTTTGTGCTGACCTATGTAAATCATCTGCCTTGTTCATCTTCACAGAACTATTCATTGAAGCTGACTGTACACTCTATTATTGGAAATGATACGGGAGAAACAAATAAAACAGCTTGACTTTCAGATTTTGTGTTGAGTTTGCAGGGTTGCCAAGTAGAAAGACATCTTTTTGCTTTTAAAGTGAGCAAATTTAATGTAGACTCACTGAGAGACCTCAATCACCATGACTTTATTAAAAGTAACTAGTAGCCTCTCACACATGAAAGGGAAAATGTTCTGATATACTTATGGGATTAGAATTTTAGTCCATTTGTTTGAATAATTATCATTGCCTTTATATAATGCTATATATATTATATTATTCTGATGAAAAAGAATTTATTGCCCCTGGTGTAAACCTTGAAAGTCAAGAGTACAACATAGCTCTGAAGTGGGGAAGGAGAATCAGGGTAGCCCTACTGACATAGCTTTTAACGATACCATCTAAATAACTGTTTCCTAAAGTCTCCCTCCCCACACCCAATCCCAGTCTCTTTTTCCAGTCAGTCTGTCTCCCCTCCTCCATCTCCTTGTCCAATCTGTGTTGCCCAGTCTCCTTGCAAAACAAGTCCCAGCCTTCCTCCCCTGCAACCCTACTCCCAGTCCCAGCCTCTTTGTCCAGCCAGTTCCAGTCTTCTCCCCAACCTAGCTCCCAGTGCCAGTTTCCCACTCCCTCCCCAAGAGCTTTTAGTCCCAGTCTCTCCACCCACCCAACCCCAGGCTCCCTGACCCAATCTAATACCTTTCTCCTCCTCACCCCACACCCCCAGTCCAGCTCTTGTCAGCTGAATCAGGCAGCAATCCTCCTCCATGCTTGCTTGGGTGTAAGCAAGGGATCACTGAGAGCTTAGGGGAGACAGGCTTCCTGCTTTCAGTTCTGGTGCTCTGATCCAGCCCAGCCTGTCGCCTATAGCTGCGGTTTCAGAGAAGGGCTGGCTCAGCCCTGGGCTGATGGACTCTTCAGGGAAGTTTGTTTTGAAGCTCTAGCTACTCTCTACTGAGCATGTACAAACTGCAGTTTTTCCACACACTTGGCCAAATCTGGGTGGATTTCCATAGGAATGGCAAAAGGCACATCGCTGACATACACACATACACTCTCACACAAAAAAGCTTCCCCTCCCCAACTGAACCTGGCCAAATTTCAGATCATCATGTGGGTGCTGAATCTTCTCTCAGAAAAGGTTGCCTGAATTTAATATGAGCAAAACAATGTATTTTCTTTAACCTCATTCTTGCGAATAGGTGAACCATTATTGCTGAAATTTCCCAAAACAGGTCAGCCTGAGGCTGACAATCAGCATGTAAAATTTCAGCCCAAATGGTTAAAGTTGGGCGAAGTTATAAGCAATTGTAAATAGGTTTTGCAATAGGAAGTATGAGGCAACCCTACTAGGTGGTGTTACCTCTCCTGCTTATAATTATAAAGGGGCACTATTCATAGATTTTAAACTCGGGGGATTATTGTGATCATCTAGTTTGACCTCCTGCATAAAACAAGCCTGAGGATTTTCTTCAATTAATTCCTGCTTTAAGTTCAGTAGCTTTGGTTTAACTAGAACATATCTTTTAGAAAAAATATCGAATCTTGATTAAAAAATTTCTGCTGATGAAGAATCCACCACAACCGTTGGTAAATTTTTCCAATGATTAATTACTCCCACTGTTAAAAATTTACACCTTATTTCTACCTGAATTTGTTTAACTTCAACTTCAAACCATTGGATCGCATTATACTTTTCTCTGCTACAATGAAAATCCCTCTTATATCAAATTTCTATTCCGAAAATAGATTCTTATGGGGTGATTTGATCACAAGAGTATAAAAGTCTCTTTGTTGAGCTAAATAGATTGAGCTCTCTGAGTCTTTCACTGTAAGGCAGGTTCTCTAATCTTTTAATCATTCTCATGGCTCTTCTCTGAACCGTCTCCAATTTATCACCATCCTTCATGAATTTTGGACACAATATTCCAGTAGCAATTACACTAGTGCTGAAGACAGAGGTACTACTAGAGAGGAATCTCCCTATTCCTACTCGAGCTTCCCTTGTACATTCAAGGATTGCATTAGCCTTTTTGGCCACAGCATCGCGCTGGGAGCTCATGTTCTATTGATTATCCTCATAACCCCAAGAGTTGCTGCTTCCCATGGTAGACTCCCCTATACTGTAACTGTATCCTATGTTCTTTGTTCCTAAATGTCTGACCTTCTATTTGGCTGTATTGAAATGCATATTGTTTGCTTGTGCCCGTCTTACATAGCGATCCAGATCACTCTGTATCAGTGACTTGTTCTCTTCATTATTTGCCATTCCCCCAATCTTTGTGTCATGTGCAAACTTTATATTTTCTTCCAGATTATTGATAAAAATGTTAAATAGTGTAGTACCAAGAACACAACCCTTAGAACCCCACTTAGAAACACAGCTGTTTATTGATGATGCCCCATCTACAATTAGATTTAGAGACCTATCAGTTAGCAATCCATTTAATGTGTGCCATGTTGAATTCCTAACATAAGTTTGCTTAATACTTCCCATTTTAAGACCCCCTTTTCAGTTGCTTATAACTTGGTCAAATTTTAACTGTTTGAGCAGATATTTTCCATGTAGGATATCTGCCTCAGACTGAAATTTTGATGCTGTTGTTGTTGAAAGTTTGAACTACAACAGTGAAGCTGTTTTTGAGCCCTAGGCTCTAAGGCTGGAAGGGGCAATCGTGATCATCTAGCCTGACCTTCTGCATATTGCAGGCCGCAAAACCTCACCCACCCCTCCTATAATAGACACAGAACTTCTGGCTGTGTCACTGAAGTTCTCATATAATGATTTAAGAGTTACAAGTTACAGAGAATCCACCATTTACTCTAGTTTAAACCTGTAAGTGACCCGTGCTGCAGAGGAAGGCAAAAAAAACCCAGGGTCTCTGTCAATCTGACCTGGGGGAAAATTCCTACCCAACCCCAAATATGGCTATCAGTTGGAACCTGAGCATGTGAGCAAGACCCAGTAGCCAGACAACTGGAAAAGAATTCTCTGTAGTAACTCAGAGACTTCCCCATCTAGTGCCCCATCTCCGAACATTGGTTTTTTTTGCTACTAGCAGTCATAGATAAGCTGCATGCCATTGTAGGCATCTCATCATACCATGCACTCCATAAATTTATCACGCTCAGTCTTGAAGCCAGTTAGGTTTTTTGCCCCCACTTCTCCCCTTGGAAGGCTATTCCAGAACTTCTCTCCTCTGATAGTTAGAAACCTTCATCTAATTTCAAGCCTAAACTTGTTGATGGCCTGTTTGTTCTTGTGTCAACATTGGCGCTTAACTTAAATAACTCCTCTCCCTCCCTGGTATTTATTCCTCTGATGTGTTTATAGAGAGTAATCATATCTCCTCTCAGCCTTCTTTTGGTTAGGCTAAACAAGCCAAGCTCCTTAAGTCTCCTCTCCTAAGGTAGGTTTTCCATTCCTCTGATCGTTCTAGTAGCCTTTCTCTGCATCTGTCCCAGTTTGAATTCATCTTTTTTAAACATGGGAGACCAGAATTGCACACAGTATTCCAGATGGGATTTCACAAGTACCCCGTATAATGGCAATAACACTTCCCTATCTCTACTGGAAATACCTCGCCTAATGCATCCTAGGATCACATTAACCTTTTTTGTGGCCCCATCACATTGGCAGCTCATAGTTATCCTGTGATTAACCAATACAGCCAGGTCTTTCTCCTCTTCTGTAGTTTCCAACTGATATGTCCCCAGCTTATAGCAAAAATGTTTGTTATTAATCCCTAAGTGCATGACTTTGCACTATTAAATTTCATCCCATTTCTATTGCTCCAGTTTTCAAGGTCCTCCAGATCTTCTTGTATGATGTTCCGGTTTTCTGTATTGTCAAGAACTCCTAACTTTGTGTCATCTGCAGATTTTATTAGCAGACTCCTTCTTTTTGTGCCAGGGTCATGAATGAAAATGCTAAATAAGATTGGTCCCGAGACTGATCCCTGAGAAAGCCCACTAGTAACTTCCCTCCAGCCTGATATTTCACCTTTCAGTATGACCCATTGTAGTCTCCCCTTTAACCATTTCCTCGTACACCTTTCAATTCTCACACTGTATTAATCTGCATCCTCTCCAATTTAACTAATTTCCCATGTGGTGCTGTATCAGTGCCTTACTAAAATCCAGGTAGATTAGATCTACTCTATTTCCTTTGTCTAAAAAATCAGTTATCTTCTCAAAGAAAGAGATCCGGTTGGTCTCGTATAATCTACCTTTTGTAAAACTGTGTTGTATTTTATTTGAATTACCGTCAACCTCTATTTCCTTAACTACTTTCTCTTTCAAAATTTGTTTAAAGACCTTGCATATAATTGAGATCAAACTAATGAGCCTGTAGTTTCCCAGATCGCTTTTTTCCCCTTTCTTAAAAATAGATACTATATTAGCAATTTTGTATCTAGTGGATGGTGTGGATAGTGTTCCCAGCCAAGAAGGTTTGGGGCTGCACATTGAATGAGGAGGATAAAAAGAAAAGCTGAATAACTACCCATTCATTGAATAGGGCAGGGGGTCTTGTGAAAGTAATGTATGTGTAAGTAAAGACTGTGTCATAACTAGGCTTGGAGGGATTAGTTTTTTACTGGTAAATGTAGCTTAATATCAGTTTCACCACCCACACCCATTAATTCCATCAGTAATGATCAAAATTTACAGCAAGGCAAAGTATGAAAAACCTACTTGAAAACTTCTTAGAGTTTGATTTAAGGCTATTTACTTTGTATATTTTGACATATGATGTTGACAATCGTTTGTTTATTAATGTTTATAAAGTTTTAACTTTTTGAATCTTAACGTCTAAAGTCTAAAGAGCCTTCATTAAGTAATTATTGTCTGACACAACCATAATTTCCTGCAACTGTGAAAATTTAAATTGATTAATTTAAAAAAATTAAAAATAAACAGATATTATCAAACGAAATTCAAAGAAAATAAAAATCAAATTCCAACAAGCCTAGTCCATAATGGCTCAATGGGGACGAATTAAGTTTGCAATAGGCAACCATAATTCTGGTATTTCCTAATAATTTCTGATTTTGCAACTTTAACGTTCTTTTAATATATATTTTGTAGACATAATATTAAAAAAATGCCCAAAGACCTCAATCAAGCTTGAGTCTCATTGTGCAATGTACTGTGGAAATACACGGTTCCTTTTTTTTTTTTTTTTTTTTTAGAGTTTACAATCTAAGACCAGTTGTTATATAAAGGATGTAAGGAAAGGGATACAGTCATATGCCCCTGGGAATTGTTCTAACATTATTAGTGCCTACTATCCCAGTCTAATAAATCTGGACAGTTTTAGTTCAGTAGCTGCTCTGAGTCCTTCCTGTTGTGTGGAAATTGCTTGTTATTTTGAGGAAAAGATTAATCAGATTAGGGATGGTCTGGCTGCTTCCATGTTTGTACAAGAATGAATGAATGAATTCTCCACTGATTTTGTTCAGTGATTCCCTAGCTTGATCTTTCAGTCTCCCCCACCCTGAAACTGCATAACCCACAGGAATTAACTCCCTGGAGTGTATCGAAGGTTGTTGAGAGACTAGTCTGAAGAGTCTGTAGTTATTTAAAAAAAAAAAGTATCTGCCTGGGTATCAAAGGAGTAATTTCTTTCTCTGACAATGCTGCCAAGACTTGGGTCAAGTCTGTCGAGTCCTCTGTCACATTGGGTTCCATACATAGGTAACGGGTTTCACTCACAATCACTGCTCTTTGAGTTTGATTTTTATTATTTATTTATTTATTAACGGGGAGGAATGAGGAGAGAGAACTGTCCCAATCATGTAAATGTGAGGGAGGATGATGCAGTAGACGATGCTTTCATAGGCCCCTACTTGATAACTGGGCTTGAGGAATCAGCTCAAAAGGACTCTTCACAGGAATATGTGTTTGTAACAGAATGGTTTGTGGGTGGGCTGGAGATCCTGGGGCTAAGCCAGCCCTGGTTACAAGATGAGCCTCCTGTAAGTGGAATCAGGGGATTCCAATAGAAAAGGTAGCAGGAAGCTGCAAGGGAGTGTGGTTGAAAGAGTAACTGAAACTGCCAAAGGCTGGAAACCTGACAGTAATCTGTGGAAGTTCAGGAGAAAGCTCTCCAGGCAGGGAAGCCTATGAGAGACCCTGCCCAAGGAGCGGGGCTAGACTGGAATAGCCTGTCTGAAAAGGCCTCTGGAGAAGGACAAACTCCAGTCAAGAGATACTGGGAAGTAGGGATGTAAATATCGTTTAAAAAGTTAACCATTTAAAGATTAAAAATATTTTAAGTGGTTAACTGATCAAAGGGCTGACTGGCACGGCTGGGGCTAGGGTCGATCTGGCTGGCATGGCTGGGGCTGGGCTCGATCTCCCGGAGGCTACTGAAGCCAATCCGGATGGTTTTAGGCGGCTAAAAGTCCGGCAGCATAGCAGGGCTAAGGCAGGCTCCCTACCTGCCCTGACTCCTTGCGGTTCCCGGAAGTGGCCAGCATGTCTCTGCTGCCCTTTGGCACAGGCAGGCCCAGGGGGGTCTCTTCACGCTGCCTCCACTCCCAGCACTGACTCCATAGCTCCCATTGGCTGGGAGCTGCGGGGCCAGCGCCTGCGGGTGAGGGCAACATGCACAGCTGCCTGGCCATCCCTGAGCCTAGGAGCTGCTGCTGGACATGCTGCCACTTCCAGGAGCCGCTCCAGGTAAGCACCTCCCGGCTGGAGCCTGCACCCTGAACCCTCTCCCACACCCCAACCCTCTGCCCCAGCCCTGAGCCCCCTCCTGCACCCAAACTCTCTCCCACAGCCTGCACCCTCTCCTGCACCCCAACCCCCTGCCCCAGGCTCATCCCTCTCCCACACTCCGCACCCCTCGGCCCCAGCCCAGAGCCCGTACCCCCTCCTGCACCTCAACTCCCTACCTCAGCACCAGTGAAAGTGAGTGAGGGTGGAGGAGAGCGACGACCGAGGGGTGGGGGGCTGGAGTGAACGGGGGCGAGGCCTCGGAGAAGGGGCAGGGCAGGGGCATGGCCTTGGGGGAGGGGTGGGGAAGGGGGCTGGGAAAGGGTGTTTGGGTTTGTGTGATTAGACAGTTGGCAACCCAAGGTGCTGGAGAGTGACTTCGCGCCATGAGAGAGTGCTCATGGTACTACATTGTGTTTTTCCGTGTGTGGACTTTAAAGATTCTTCTTTGCTGACTGTTGATCTGCCTTGAAAGAATCTATTCTTTCTCACCACCAAACTCATGTAAGCTCAGTGCATCCTCAGCATCATTCTCCTATACCATTCTGGATTGGTGCAGTCTATAAAAGGGACAAGATTTGGGCACCTGTGTAAAGCTGAAAATGTGACTCATTTTGAAGTCATTATCAATGGTGACTATCCCTTGGGATTGATAGGATGCAGCTTGTATAGCTGTTTAATCCAAGAAGAATGCAGAGAGCTTGCAGGGCAGGAGACAGAGAACTTGAATTTGAGTTGGATAGAGCTCATAGTAATCATAAATGTAACTTGAATGTGTAGATATAAACACTTCAATGAACTAATACTTATATTAGTTCCTGATAGATTGCAAAAGGCAAAACTAAAATGTTATCAGGGTTATAGAAGGGCATTGTCTGCCACACTCACAGACTCTAGAAGTGGAAAACATCTATTAGGATATAGCCCCGTCTGCCCATTGAGGATTGTTCCTTATTGCATAGCAGTGCATTTACTCTTATTTTGCCTACTCTAGTTTCAGTGTATTTCCTTGGTCATTATTCAATAGGCTAATGCATTTCACTATCAGTAAATATTTGCTTTTTAAATTGTATCTCATTTATTCCTAGCTAAATCCCTTCTGTTTGCTGGATGAATCCTCTACATTCTGGTCACATCCTTCAAATATTTGTAGACTATTCATTACTTACCCAACTTTTTAAATCTTTCCTTTCAAGTCAGTCTCTCCACTTCTCTAACCATTCTTGCCATATTTCTGTTCACGCATTTTTTTCAGTCCATCCTGTCCTTAAAGTAAATGTGCCATATTGAACAAATATAAGACTTGGATGCGATGTAATGTAGTCACAGTAAAGTGCACATAATTGGAAGCCAAGAACACCTACTTTCTAATTCCAGATCATCCACTGATTCACTCGGTGGCTTTGGTCAAGTCAGTTAACCTCTCTGCCTGAATTTTGCCAACTCTAAAATGTGGGTAATACGTAACTGTCTCACAGGATGCTGAGAGGACTGATTACTTAAAGTTTGTAAAACAATATGGAGATGAAAAGTGCTAAATATCATTGCTTTGAAGATTCAGGCAATCTCAGTGTGCTTCCCATCATTACATATCACTACTTTATTTGGTTTATTAATTAGGCAAAAATAGTTTAGTGTCCTCAATCCACCACATTTTTGATCAGTAGTACATATTTGTATATGATTGAAGAATTTAACTGTACTGTTTGTTTATGATTTCCAATGAGAAAAAAAAGCATGAGACTGTTGGATCTTATAAGGGAACAAAGAGGAAGTAATATATTACAGGTTTAGCAAACATTTAACTACCCTCTTCTCATTTTAAATCACTCCCGAAGAATCACTTCTAAGCCAGTGCCACAGGAAGTGAATCAACAAATACACATGTATATTACATTATATAATATAATTTTAATTTTAAAAAAATCTGACTGCACTGGGTTACACCTTTGCTCAGTAACTCTGTAATCTGATTGCTGTAACCCCCTATTCTTCCTGCAGTGTCCCCTCTCTCTGGTTTTATTGGCTCACTTCATTGCATCATATCTGAAATTTGATAGAAATTCTTCGAGATTAGGACCTTGGCTGCTGTAAGGTATCTAGCACACATTTGGATGCTGTAAAATAATCATAGGTTTCAAAGTAGAGCAAAAGAATATTTTCATTATTTTCACTGTAGTCTTTTAAAACTTCAATGTCTGCTTGATTTTCAGGTGCTGATCTTGCCTTTCCAGCTTCAGTCCATGACAATGTAATTTGCAGTAAAACATTTCAAATTCTTTACAAAAATGAGGAGGTTTCTGTGAATGATGTTATGATCTTCAAAATTAAAATGCTCTTAGATGAACGGAAGGTAATCTGCCATTCAAGTATATTTAACTATTCAGATACTTCAGATCCTTTAGGCATAATTTGCAAAATACTGAACATAATTGTCATGTTTTTAACTCCTTTTCAGATTGAAGAATCCCTTAATGAAATGAATTTCCTGCTATCCTTAGATCTATACTTCACAGACACAGATTATTCGTAAGTTTAAAAATAATATATATTTTATTAAATAAGTGAAATGCCTGTTAACTGCTTTTTTTAAATGGAGAGATTAAAATTATAACATCTTACATACAAAATATTGCTCAAACATTTTTAAAATCTAGAATGCTTAATTTATTTTAAATCAGCTATTCATATATTAGAAGTTTATTTGTATGGGCAAGAAAATCTGGTTAATCTCTTGAGACAGCTTGCAGACTTTAATTACTGTGTTTAGGAGAGATTTCTTGTTGTTTACCTATTCATCCTGCTGTTCCCTTTTAGAGATGTAATTATATTTATAAATGATATGGTATAAAACAATACTATATTTAATATATTAAAGTTATTGAAGACCAATATGGCTGTGGCCTTGTGTCGTTTAAATAATGGCTTGCTGTTTCTTGTATTGGGGATTTTATTATTGGATGACTTAAAACATTGTTCCAGTAATTACACTTTTTTTTTTTTTCAAGGCCAGATGATCTGAGCACACTGCAACTAATTAGTAGCCGAACTTTAAAGTTGCACTTTAGCTTACACCAGGGCCTTCATCACTACGTCAATGTTATGTTTGATTACTTCCACCTCTCTGTCATATCTGTTACAGTCCATGCTTCTTTGGTTGCTCTACACCAGCCATTGATAAGGTAATATCCCATTAATAAGATTCAATTAATGTATTGGATTATTAGTTATTATAACTTACTTGAGTAAGTTTATGTTTATGATGTATTGTGCTTTATGATGTTCTAGATTAGAAGCTGTTTTGGTGGTTTTTTGTTTTTTCCTAAAACTGTGAAATTTTGAGTTCTAGTTTGTGCTAGAATAAAAGGAGTGCAGGTGGTAAAACACAGCTAACTGTAGTAATTTAATACACCCAAGAGAAAAGAAGTAGAGAGCAAGCAATATTACCCTCTGCTAGTGTTCATATAATCTGTAGTTAGGGTGAGGTGATATCTATTCATTTTATTTATCTTTTTTATCCATTTTATTTGAATTGAGCTGACTCTCAATGGCTTGTTGAGCTAGTACTCTTTCCTGATTTCTACACTTTGTACTCCAGAATCTGCTTTCATTTTTTTATTACATCTCTAGCCTTCATAGATGTGAAGAAAAGCTATACAATGTGAACACAGTATAACCAGTATGATAGTGTCTTTTTGAGTGTTCAGGCAGCTTGAAAAAGTAGCTGAGGTGTAAACTTCCATTGATTATTTAAATTGACAGTTAACTCTGAAGCATAGTGACACTATCCACATCAGCTTTAACTATTACATAGATTATCAAAGGATATGCCAGAAAGAAGAGGGATAATCCTGTTATGAATTGAGCATAGTCTACTGCATGTGATGCTTCATTTTGTCCTGGGTGGAGGAGCTTGGGAGAGTAACACCACTTCCCTCCCCCCACCCCCCAGTGTGGGGGAAGGGATAGCTCAGTGGTTTGAGCATTGGCCTGCTAAACCCAGGGTTGTGAGTTCAGTCCTTGAGGGGACCACTTTCGGATCTGGGGCAAAATCAGTACTTGGTCCTGCTAGTGAAGGCAGGGGGCTGGACTCAATGACCTTTCAAGGTCCCTTCTATTTCTAGGAGATAGGATATCTCCATTAATTATTATTATTAATTATTATTAGTGTTATGTTATAATTATTTTTTGCAGGAAGACACTGTGGAATAATGAATAAAGGAGTATGTGGGCTTGTACATTCTCATTCTAGCAGGGTTTGGAGTGACCCTGTATTTGGTGGTATTCTCTACTGGTACCTTTCTGATGGCCTTACCAGTATGTGTTGAATTAAAGTGTTTATTTTAAGAGTTTCTTTTTCTTATTTACATGACCATACGAAACTTACATTTCAGTAATCTAACTGATGGAGCTTTAAAAGTGTTGTGTTAGGTTGTCTGCAGCTATGGAAAAACCTACAAACCAACCTTTTTTTAAAGTAGTATATATATTTATGCAAACAGGTAAACTAAACTAATAATGCCAAATTAACAAAACAACCATCTATTCCTCTCCCCTCCCCCCCCCCACATACAAATAAGCAATATCATGCTCTGTAGCCTACATTTATATTCTACATCTGTACTATTGTGACTCAACAACAAAAATAGGACTTAACTGAGCAGCTTTTACCATTATTGCAGTAAGAGAACCTACTGCATGGTTTTATTTGAATATTTATTATTTGTATTACAGTAGTACCTAGATGTCCCAAATGAGAGCAGGGTCTTATTGTGCTTGGTGCTGTACATACACATTTTAAGAGACTATAGTTCACCCTTTATCTTGTCTATTTAGAAAGAAAGTATTGTTTCCCTTGCCATTACAAAGATCAGAACTGAGGAAAGAAACATTAAGGGTATGTCTATACTGCACACTCCTTACAGCAATGTGTAGAATACATACACTGCATGTCCCTCTAGAATGTTTGTAAATAGCAACATAGACAGTGAGGCACTGCTTATGTGAGTAAAGACACATCAGAACCCTTAGGGTATGTACCCTACATGGTTCTCTATGCTCTCAAGTAGTGCCTCTCCTGTGTACCCTGCTATTTTTAGCAGTGTAGTATCCTGCTTCTTCCCCACTGTGGGAGCCTTTCCCCACTGCCAGAGTCTCTCTTTTTGTGTTGGAGAAAGGTTCTGACAGCTCCCTGCTGCCAGAGCCTTTCTCTGCTTCAGGGAGCTGCCAGCCCCTTCCCCTGCTACCTCGCTATTGCCATAGAGACCGTCACTAACTTGTGTAGCTACAAGCCACAGTGTGGATGAAACTTGCTTTTCATTCTGGTGTGTAGCTACAAATACAGTAACTCCTCACTTAACATTGTAGTTATGTTCTTGAAAAATGCGACTTTAAGCAAAACGATGTTAAGCAAATCCAATTTCCCCATAAGAATTAATATAAATCAGGGGTTAGGTCCCAGGGAAATTTTTTTCAGCAGACAGACACACACACACAGAGTATAAGTTTTAAACAAACAATTTAATAGTGTACACAGCAGTGATGATTGTGAAGCTTGGTTGAGGTGTGAAGTGAGAAGGTGAAAGAGGGTGGGATATTTCCCAGGGAATGCCTTGCTCTAAATGTTGAACTAGCACTCAGATCATAACAACAAGGAGTCCAGTTGCACCATAAAGACTAACAGATTTATTTGGGCATAAGCTTTTGTGGGTAAAAAACCTCACTTCTTCAGATGCATTTTTGTGGATACAGACTAACACTGCTACCCCCTGATACTTAGCACTCGGATGAGCCCTTAAGGGTTAATACGTTGTTAATATAGCCTCACACTCTACAAGGCAGCACAAATGGAGGGAGGAAACACAATAGATGCATGGCAGTGGCCGCAAACATTCCCTGCGGAAACTGAACGTGATGATGAACTCACGCTATCCAACTGGAGCACATCAATCCCTCCACTTTCCAAAGTGCTGGGTGGTGCATGTGTGTGTGTGAGACACAGACACACACACACCGTGTGTGTGTGTGTGTGTATGAGAGAGAGAGAGATAGACGCGCGCATTTCCCTCTAAGACGTGACACCCCCCCCCAAGTACACTGCCATTTTAAGTAGATCAGCAAGTTGAGACAGCAACTGCTGCCAGCAAGCTCCCTCCGTCCTGAGTCCTGTTGTGTCCCCCTCGCCGCTCTGTGGAGATGGGGTACAGGAACGGGGAGAGGGGGACACCCTGACATCAGCACCTTCCTCCCCCCCACGTCCCCTGCACAGCAAGCAGGAGGCTCCCAGGAGCAGCTCCAAGGCAGAGGGCAGGAGCAGCACACGGCAGTGGGGGGAGGGACACCAGAACTGCCCAGCAATTGATAGCCTGCTGGGCGGTTGCCGCACAGGGAACTTGGGGGAGCTTATGGGGGGCTGCCAGCCCACCCTGGTTCCAAGCCCCTACCAGCTAGCTCCAACAGGCTGCTCTTCCTGCAAGCAGTGGACAAAGCAGGCGGCGGACAAACAATGTTATGAGGGAGCACTGCGCAACTTTAAACGAGCACATTTTCTAATAGATCAGCGATGTAACAACGTTAAGCGGGATGACGTTAAGTGAGGAGTTACTGTACCCTGCTCTCTGGAACCCATGGTGTGCAGTGTAGACATAGCCTTAGTGACCAACCCAACTTTCACAGAAAGTCTGCAACAGAGCTTGGGAACTGAACCCAGATTACCAAAATCTCAGAGCAGCATCTTAACGACAAGATCATCCTCCTTTTACCATCTCCTTTTTAGAATATACATTCTGTTTGTGACCCTGACTACATCTTCTTTATTAGTTTTACAATACAAGTCAACAATGGTGCTGAGTCTGGGACTAACTCAGAAACACTGTTAAAGTTCATTTTTATGCAGTTCTCTAAGTAGATATATTACGTCAATGTCTTTGACCTTAGTAGGTGACTTTTATACTTTCTCTTGCAATACAGCAGTTTATGCTGCAGACTAGTCAGAGAAAGTGGTGGCTCATCTACTCGTAGTGATTTACTGGAAGAAGACTATTTGGTTCAAACGCAGAAGCCAAAAGGATTAGCTGCTGAATGTGGTTAATGGCCAATAGACAAGGAGGTGCCTGCAGCAGCTGCTATTAGTGCACTTGCGGTTGCTGTCATTGCTGCCTTGACCTTGTCCCTGACCTTTTTCTTTGAGGTTCTTGTCACTGCCACAGTGGCATTAACTTCTGCCCTGCCTTTTTATTGGTCATCCTTTGCCTAATCTCCTAAATGTGCAGGAGTCAATAGATTCTGTCTTCAAACACCTTCCCCAAGTTCTCTTAAACTGTTCCTCATATGGGGTTGGGAGGGGGGAGGCGGGGGAGAATCACAATTTTTTTTGTTTACAGAACACGTCAAAAACAAGTGTGGTGGGTGGAAAAACAAACATCATCACACTAATAGTACTGATTTTGTTTCTTAAACACAGATTTTTCTTTAAAGTATGTTTCTTTGCTTTCCTCCCCCCAAATCTTCAAATACTCCATGCCAGCTCCTTCTCTTTCCCTGAACTCTTCCTCATGAGTTCCAATGCACAGTGTACACGTGTAAATGTCAGTCCTCAAAACGATATTACAGGAAGGTGAATTTATTATTTAAGCTGCAGTATCCCCTTAGTTATGGTGCACAAATTTCATATTTGCTAGCAAAAACTGTTCTTATTTGTATGTCTGATGTTTTCAGAGAATCAGGGTAATATCCTTCCATGGCACCTTTATACAATACTGGCAAAAATTTTGAATTTGCTGGTGTTCTGTGTGTACAAATTTTTCCTCCCAGTTTTGGCTCTTACAGTGGTGAGTGAATGGAGCAATTTAACTTTATATCTCATCTCAGTATAATGTGAAAAGACACTAAAATGAAGTAGAAATTTTCATATTGCTATAGTCATCATTGGAGCAGAATGTTACCAGTTCACCCAGAAATATTTTTAAATACTTTTAAAAATCTAATTACCCAAGGTGTCCTTTTTAAATACTTTTCAAGAAATTTTCAACAAACAAGCTTTGCAGTTGTTGTAAGAACGTACTCAAAACCAGTAATTACCTGAACATCTTGATTCCCTCTGACTTCCATTAAAAACACAAATGATTTGTGTTAAGAATTTCTGCTACTATGATAAATAATTGTGGCATACACTCCTTATTACATGTGTTCAATTCACTTTGTGTTTATAATCAAGTGGATATTTTTCTCTATTTTTAAATGGTTCTGGCAGCTTTCCCCGCCCCATGAAGAATACTTGGTTAAACAGGAACACACCAGCACAGAACAGGGACACTGTGATTCCTACTCTTGAAAGTGTGGTCTTCGGCAATAACTATACAAAACAATTATCAGCAGATGTAAGAATATTATTGATTGACTATTTTATTTATAATATTTCTGATCTTTATTGGGTAATAATTCTTTTTGAATGGTAATAAAGGGCAAACGTAATTAAAGGCACTTTACTATGCCTAGTGACATGCCATAAAGGGAAGAATTTTACCAAAAGGCTGTGATATATGTTTCAAGTTCCCTTTTATAGAAAACTTAAAATATTTAGTGTAGGGCTGTTGATTAATCACAGTTAACTCACGCAATTAACTCAAAAAAATTAATCACGATTTAAAAAATTAATTGTGATTATTTGCAGTTTTAATTGCACTGTTAAACAATAGTATACCAATTGAAATTTATTAAATATTTTGGGTTTTTCTACATTTTCAAATATATTGATTTAAATTACAACACAGAATACAAAGTGTACAGTACTCACTTTATATTATTTTTATTACAAATATTTGCATTGTAAAAATGATAAAAGAAATAGTATTTTTCTATTCACTTCATACAAGTACCATAGTGCATCTTTTTATCATGAAAGCGCAACTTATAAATGTAGATTTTTTTTTTTTTGGTTACATAACTGCACTCAAAAACAAAACAGTGTAAAACTTTAGAGCCTACAAGTCCACTCAGTCCTACTACTTGTTCTGCCAGTCACTTAGAGAAACAAGTTTATTTACATTTACAGGAGATAATGCTGCCCGCTTCTTGTTTACAATGTCATCTGAAGGTGAGAACAGACATTCTTATGGCACTTTTGTAGCTGGCATTACAAGGTGTTTACGTGCCAGATATGCTAAACATTCGTATGCCCCTTCATGCTTCGGCCACCATTCCAGAGGCCATGCTTCCACACTGATGATGCTCGTTAAAAAAATAAAGCGTTAATTACGTTTGTGACTGAACTCCTTGGTGGAGAATTGTATGTCTCCTGCTCAGTGTTTTACCTGCTTTTTGCCATATATTTCATGTTATAGCAGTCTCGGATGATGACCCTACATGTTGTTCATTTTAAGTACACTTTCACTGCACATTTGACAAAACACAAGGTACAAATGTGAGATTTCTAAAGATAGCTACAGCACTCGACCCAAGGTTTAAGAATCTGTAGTGCCTTCCAAAATCTGATTGGGACGGGGTGTGGAACATGCTTTCAGAAGTCTTAAAAGAACAACACTGAGATGTGAAAACTAAAGAACCTGAACCACCAAAAAAGAAAAGCAACCTTCTGCTGGTGGCATCTGACTCAGATGATGAAAATGAACATACGTTGGCCTGCGCTGCTTTGGATCTTATCAAGCAGAACCCACCATCAGCATGGACGCATGTGCTCTGGAATGGTGGTTGAAGCATGAAGGGACATATGAATCTTTAGCAAATCAGGCAGGTAAATATCTTGCAATGCCGGCTACAACAGTGCCATTCAAACTTCGGTTCTCACTTTCAGGTGACATTGTAAACAAGAAGTGGGCAGCATTATCTCCTGCAAATGTAAACAAACTTGTTTGTCTGAGCAATTGGCTGAACAAGAAGTAGGACTGAGTGGACTTGTAAACTCTAAAGTTTTACATTGTTTTATTTTTGAATGCAGTTGTTTTTTGTAGATAATTCTGCATTTGTAAGTTCAACTTTCATGATAAAAAGATTGCACTACAGTACTTATAGTAAGTAAATTGAAAAATACTATTTCTTTTGTTTTTTACAGTGCAAATATTTATAATAAAAATAAATATAAAGTGAGCACTGTACATTTTGTGTTCCATGTTGTAATTGAAATCAATATATATGAAAACGTGGAAAACATCCAAACATTTTTATATAAATGGTATTCTATTATTGTTTAGCAGTACAATTAATCGTGGTTAATTTTTTTAATTGCTTGACCGCCCTAATTTAGTGTGTTTATCTTTTTTGTGAGATTGCACTCCAGTGGAAATTGCAGGCCCATGGATGAGTTTCAGTTTCAGATGAGTTTGGGGTGGAGAATGATCTATAGAAAATCTTTTTAGTTATTCTGCTAGTGCAATTTTATAGTATGTAATTAATATGTATACTAATCCTTTTTTAGGGTTGCAGTTTTGTGATTGCGGAGTCCTTCCTGAATCATGCCTACAATCTCCACTATACACTTTGTGCCAGTTTGCTGCTTGCATTTAAAGGGTTACACAGCTATTTCATCATGGTAGCAAAGGAGCTCCCCTCCTCTCACCGAATAGAACTGGGTATGCTGAACACAAGAAAATAAATCACTTTATTTTCTATCACAAAGATATTTTCTGTCTTCTTGCTGTGCTCCTTAGAAAAGCCTGTTTTCTCTCCCTTCTTCTAGACTGAAATATAATTCATCTTACATCTTGTACCTGTTGTGCACCTGCTATTTTACTACTGGAATTGAAATGAGTCTTATAGTAATGATCAGAAATATAACAAAAAACACTACCATCAAGTTAATAAGATTTAAAAACTGGCTTTACATGATATTAAATTATTTTCTTGAAGCTTTTTCAAATCATTACATTAGTACTAAAAATATTTGAAGCAAATCCCCACCCTAGTCTAAATACTGTATTATGCCTATGTGCATGCTGTAAGGAATCATGATTGTTGTATATAAGTAAGTTTAAAGTTTGATTCTAAAAAAAAATTCTAAATGCTGTAAGTTTTGATTTGAAAAGAACATCATGAGGAAAACTTGAAAATAAGGCCTCAAGAAGAAATTATTTCTAAGTCAATTTTTTGTTTTTTAAAGGCTGGATGCTCTTAAATTGACATAATATTAATTGTCTGAGACTTCGGAAAAACAGATTACACTATGGACTAAATCTATGTAACTGAACAGTCAGTAAGATTATGCTTAGTTTTGAGAGTAGCCACTTTCTCGTCATGATTAAAATTGAACAGTTAGAGAACATATTTCTACGATGAGAAAGCATGCAAGGGGACTCGATAAATTTTATTAATTTTAAAGAGACTGACTAGAGTTTGAATCAGCCACCTTTTGCAAATGGAGCTAAGGAAATACTGCTTAAAAATATAGTTCTAATAATAGGTCTGTTCTACAATAGGAATTTACTTTAGTATATCTTTGACTCTCAGGAGTGTGAAAAATCCATGCCCCTGAGAGACATAGCTATACAGACCTAACCCCCAGTGTAGACAGATCTAGGTCCCTCTCAGGGAGGAAGATTACCTGTGCCAATGGGAGATCCCCTCCCATTGGTGTAGGCAATGTCTATGCTGTAGCATTTTAAGTGTAGACATACTCTAACATGCAAGATTAGTACTAAGCTAATGTCTGTTTTGAGTTGTAGAACCAAAAAGATGGCATAGGTGTAAAGGGATAATACATTGGCATTCTTAAAGACCACGAGAGTTTACATCAAGCATGTTTGTGTTGAACATCAAAACTTTTTGGCTTTAAAAAAAAATGGGGGGGAGGACATTTTGGAATCCATGAGTATGTTATTTGATAGGGGTTACCATTTCGTCTACTGTTAATTAGCTTTGTCTGTTAACATTATAGGATGAGTAATCAGTAGGCATTTACCATGCAGGACTTTGAGACATGAAAAGTGTTGGCAAAAAAATGAAAGAAAAGAATTTATTATATGAGGAATACCCCATAAATACAGTATAACCTCAGAGTTACAACACCAGAGTTATGAATTGACCAGTCAACCACACACTTCATTTGGAACTGGAAGTATACAATCAGGCAGCAGCAGAGACAAAAGAAGAAGAAAAAAAAGCAAACACAGTACAGTACTGTGTTAAATGTAAACTACCCCCCCCCCCAAAAAAAAGGAAAGAGGCATTTTTCTTCTGCATAGTAAAGTTTCAAACCTGTATTAAGTCAATATTCAGTTGTAAACTTTAGAAAGCACAAACATAACGTTTTGTTCGGAGTTACGACCATTTCAGAGTTATGAACTACCTCCATTCCCATGGTGTTCATAACTCTGAGGTTCTACTGTAATCTATTTGATATAGTCTTTTTTTTCCTGCATAAAAATTTATGTTCATTAAAGTACCATTTACACTAGAAACTAGGCTTTCTATCAACAAGAACAGGAGCAGTGCTTATAGTCACAGTGCATAGTATATTGTGTGCCAATTACTTTAATCCTCCTGTGGCGGGGTGCACCCTTTTTATGTGAATGACTCAGCTTTTAGTAAGGAAACGCCTTATGTGCCAAATAGTATCTATTGGTTTTACTCTTTATGTAAAGTTATGCTTAGAATACCAAAATTACTTAATTGAAACTCCAGATTCAACTCCTGAATGAATCACAGCTTTTCCTTCAGTTCCCTAACACAAAATTTCTATATAATAAAATAGAAACCGGGATTTGAATAATACAGCTGTAGAGTATCATTCAAGGCCCATTGAAGTCAGTGTAAAGCTTCCCATAGTGTTACGTGGGTTAGGCTCATACTTACTTTCAGAATCTTAATTTACTTTGAGATTCTACAAGTTTGAACAGAAATAATCAAAAATAATATATTTAGTGCTTTGAAAATGGACTTGTCTTCTATATATACTATACATTTATTGATGATATTTTCTATATTTTAATTTTTTCTCAATCTTTACAGTTTAGTATGTAATATCTTTTCTTTTTTCTTGTCTGTGAATTTTTTTTCTGTTAGTTCTGTTATATTGTGTATACCTATATCTGGACTATATGACAATAGTGACTAAAGCTGTTTATACAGATACTAACATTGCTAACATTATTCACTTTTTGCTTCTGGAAAATAACCATTACTGATAGCTAAGAACAAGGACTGTTTTCTTTAAAAACTAGCAATAATCAGAGACAACTGCACTTCTGTAAAAATTAAAAAAAACCTTTCACACTAGATTTTCACATTCTATAATACACGTTTTATTTTTGTCATTTGTTATTACTGTTTATTTTGAGTTTTTACATGGTAAAGTATATTTTATATCCGAGATTCAAATAGACTTTTGGGGGGGAAAATCCCAAATTCTTTTTAGATCTCATAAAAAGTATTGTTATTCTTTGTTTTAAATAAAATGTCTTTATCTTGCTTTAATTTTGTTTCTTTTTTGTTCCCTTAATTCTATGATGTACATTTTTATTCATTTCAAAATGTTGATCTGTATTTTTTTAAACAAATTGAATTTGCAATAGCATACGAAAAATACTGTTGGACTTTATAAATAAACTTAATTGTTAGCATTTGATCAATATTCGTTTTTAAAAAACAAAACAGGCATTAGAAAATTTCAAAAACAGCGTTAATGTACATCATGAGTAACACCTAATCTAGAAACTTTACTAAAATTATATGCTTTAATGTTCTATTCTAATTGCACTAATTTCTAGGCTAGCAATAAACTTTCTTACTAACTTTAAGGCAAATAAGCACAGATTGAAAAAAGAGTGTAGTAACTAGTCATCTGTGTGCAATCCTTATAACTAGCCAAGGCCAGCATGCAGGTCCTTTATGAACGCCTTCTCAGAAGAAAATATCCACGAACCCAGAGAGACGCCTGTCTAGGTATGTTTTTAAAGCAGGTGATATAATCCCTTAGATTTTTATTATTAGTGCAGAGTATTTTTGTTTCAGGTTTAAGGAAGAGCAAAAAAAACTAATCAATTGAACCCTGATGCAAGTGTGTGGAACTCCAGTGAAAACAGTGGCTGGACTAAATCTAGCACTGTATATCAGTGGAATGAGCTACCACTATTGATATGCAGTTTAGTTTCTTTCTGTTTAATAAAATAGAAGTGATTGATTAGTTAAATGGCTTCAGCTGATTTGAAATCAAATAACTGGAGAAAACAAGAATTTCATTTAGCTTCATTAATTGGTACAACTTTAAATTTCTAAAGATGAATGTATTTTCTTCCTGGGGAATCTTCCATGTCTCTGCTGGAGCCCTCCCGACTTGTTTTCTCTTATTTCTAAACCAACTTGTTCTCAAGGCTTAAATTGCAGCTGTTCTCTTTTTGGAGATTGTCAGCACTGTTCCATAAGTGGCCAGGGGAGGATGATATTGTAGCACACTCCAGCTCAGATGTGGGGAGAGAGAAACTGGTCCACAAATCAGTCACAGGTCTCTTACATGGCAGTGCAGAGAGTTCTAGTAGGCCTAGTGTAGACCAAGTATGACTGTGTTTTGTCTGGAATTTTTTACTGTTTTTTTTTAACCAACGATCCAGCAAAATCCTATCAAATCATTGCTGGATGAACATTACCGTTACAGAATATTTTACTTTATAAGGTGATATGATTGAAGGTTAGTTGTATTCAGCTAATTATAGTATTACAGTTTCAATTTCATCTTTCAACTTGTTCCTCAAAGTTTTATAATTGGGGTGTAAAATCAATTTTGGGTTGCAGTTGACATGCATGATAAACCTTGAGCATGATGATGGTTGAATAAGCCAAATAATTTTTTTCACAAGTAACTGAATTTGCATGGTCCCACACACAACTGAAAATGTATCTCAGATGACAAATTTTCATTTAAGTTGTTGTGAGAATGGGATAATTATCTTTATCAGCCATTTAGATTATACGAGTGTATGTAATTGTTTTTAATTGCTGTTTTTTACTAGTTTCTGACAACTTGCATTACTACAAATTGAAAGCTTGGTTTCTCAAAACGAAATAGGCTTTTAGTTATGTAGATTAGGTCATTTGGTGTTACTTTCAAGCTTTTTTGAAAATAGGTATTTTAAATACATTTTTACCCAAAACATTGTAAGAAATTCATTAATATAAATTAAGTAAATGTTTGTCATTCTGTAAATATTAAGTATATCCTAAAATTTTTATAACAGGAGGTTTTGTGTTAACTCATATGTTTCCATGAGAGAATGTATTTCCTCACTGTCCTTCATTTTTATGATATTGCAATGTTTCAAAAATGGAATTAACCATACAAATTGAACACAAAAATTAATTTTGCGGTATATTCTGCCATCCTTATTCATGCAGCCTGAAGTAAGATGGCAGAATGTTCCCTAAATTAGTGTTTGTATACAGATTAGTCTAGGGTAGTTATCTGGTATTCCATTTTTTGAAATACCTACAATATCATGAAAATCAAGGACAATTGAAGAAATAAATTATCTCCTGGCAATATAAATCAGTGAGATTACTGAGAGTTTATGATGTGAGGCTCATGCATAAATCTTTGTAAGAACTGGACCTTACTCTGCAAACAGTCCTGTTAATTTCACCACTAAATTTATTCTTATTAAACAGTGTGAGTAAAGATGGCACATAAGAATGTCCAAAAAGTAGAATGTTTATAAATAAGTCATCCACATTTTGTGATCTAATTTCAAGCTGCTGTCATGTGTGATTTCACAATATTGACAACTTGAAATGATGAAGAGTAGTTCTTTTTGAACAAATATGTATTCCCTGAATAATTTGAATCAAGGTAACAAAAGTGGTAACTTTGGTAGCCTGGCCAACTTATTTGACAAGGTATTTCATCTGAGAGAATTCTTTAAAAATAGATTCTTTTTGAGTAGGTGAGAAATATGCAGTTGTTTTGTAAGTGTTCTTGGCATTCAGTTGCTACCCTCTTTTTTATTTAAATAGGTTGTGTCCCATTCTCAGCCCTGCACATGATCAGATTCTACTGTTTAGAGCATAACTCTTTCAAAAGAAAAAATGCTGCCATTCCAAATGTATAGAGAAAATAGTTCTAATTGTTATTTATTTCAGAGCTGCAGTATTTCTGATAACGTCAGTTGGCAGATATTTAAAAGAATAGTTTTAAAGAATAAATATTTTAAAAGTGCGTAAGCCCCTTTTCTAATTAGACTTAGGCTCTTAAGTCATTTAGATGCTTTAGAAAATTTTATGCGAAATGTTTATTTTTACACTATCAAGTATATAAATACATTAGATGTACAACAATACAAATGCTTATGTACATACAAAACAGTGTCTACACAGACTTCTTAAAAGAATAAATTAAAGTTTTAATTATTCAAAAATTGTCTATTGATATGAAAGCATTTTAGTCCAGAAGTTTTCTTTAGTTGAGAAAAATGAACAATTTATAAAGTTCAGAAAATAACTGTGAAACAGCTCCAGAAAACACTTACACGTGTGAGTATTAGTCATGCAAGCAATCCCACCAACTTCAACAGGACTACTTATGTGCTTAGTTTTTCACATTTAGAAGGGGATTGAGGCCTGTGTGTTACCTGAAAGAAGGAATGTACATCATATAATCAACCCTTAGGCCCTGATCCTGCAATCCAATCCATGAAAATGAGTCCTATTGAAGTGAGTGAGGCTGTGCAGGGGTCCAGCCACACTGATCTGATTGCATCATCATGACCGTAGTCTTGATTTAAATCATGAACTTCAAATCACTAAGATACAAATGTCAATTCCATTCTATTATGCTGTTTTACTTTAAAGGGATATCATCAATTAAAAAAATCACACTTCTGTATGAAAATGTTTTACCTTAAGTTGTAATAGGTAATATCTAAGGTTACTAAGATCAAAGGAAATTTTTTTCTCTCTTTATCAATAGGTTTTCTTTGTGTATTTGTCAGCATACCATGTGTCCCTGTTCCCTCAGTATTGTCAGTTACTCATTTCCCATTGTTTTTATAAGTCTTTCAAACAGCTACAGGAGAGATTTTTTTAAAAACAGGCAAATGTAATTATAAAATAAAATGAAACAATAACATAAAGACTCCGGGCCTTAATAATTAGTTGAAACGTTGTAGCTCAGATTTTGAAATATACTAGATTTCAAATTAATGGTACTACTTTAAATGACATCAAGTTTTCTTTGAGTCTTTTTTATTAAATTGCTTTATGAGGGAAGTTGATTTGTTCTACAAGTTGGAAAATATGGGTGTGAATTTGGTAAAATATAATTTCATGCATATGCATCCTAATCTTTCCAGAGAACATAGATGTAGAAGCTCGCCTTACAGAACTGTGTGAAGAAGTAAAGGTACTTTTTGTCTTTTATTCATAATAAATGTAAAATAAGTTAAAAGCAAAGTATTTTCTATCAGTATTTCATAGATTGCTGCAGAGAAAAATTATTGATTTTGGTAATTTATTTTCTGTGTTGTTTGTTGCTTATTCCAAGAGATGCTGTATCCCACTTATGGATTGTGACAGGTTGAGAGATATGGTTACTAGTGGTGTTTGAAATGCAAAAGATTACTGACTCAATCTTAATTTTGATAATTTTTCTCCTCCAGATGGACTCTTCACTGCCAAACTCTACCAACTCTTCTTTCCATTCTACTCTCTTCTAAGATGTCTTCTTCTCTTTCTAATCCTTCTCTGACTAGAATCTGAGAAAATTTAAAAAAAACAAGATTTTCTTTCAACAGCCTTCTCTTTTTCTACTTTACCTCCTCTCCAGGTTCTGATGTTTTCCTTCTACTATCCCACAACTGCCCCAGTCTCCCTCACTACTTTCATTCACTCAACTTTCCTTATTTTGCTAATACACACACAATTTCAAGTATGCCTTTGGATTTCCTTTCCTAAAGCTTAAAGCAGGAGTTCACAAATATTTTCTTAGTGTGGTCCATCTCCCCTGTTGTTCAGGAATATGCAGTCCACTTTCCCCTTCATTCTCAATAGCATAATATTACTGAGGCAGTTGCATACAGCAGTATAGCTTAGGTTGAAAAGAAACATTTGCTAAAAATAAATATTTTCCTGTATTTAATATGATGTGAAAGCTGGAAACAAGGAAAGTCAGCACCACGTGACTAGCCAGCTCTCTGTGGACCACTAGGAAGTGTTTCACAGGCCAACGTTGCTTCACATACTGAAAGCTTCTTAAATTTATGTAGTCTTCTTTATCTCTTTCCTTCTTTGGGCATAGCTGATCACACCTCTCTTCCTTAGATCCTCTGTCAGCTTCCTCACCTCTGCATTCTTCTGGTTTCCCCTGCGTCGCTGTGATCACCATGTAATCTTCTTCAGAGGTGTCTCATCATTTCCTTTCTCCTGTTCTCTTATCCATTAGTATCACTTAGAGATTCTGTCTCTGTTCTCCATCTCTTCTCTCATCCTCACCTAAATGATTACCAAATCTCTGTCCTTTGTCTTTTCTCTCCAGTCTTGTGTCTCCAAATATGTCTAAGATATCTCAAAGCACTACATTTAGAAAGGAAAAATCAAATGCACAACTACAAAATGGGAAATAATTGGCTAGGTGGCAGTACTGCTGAAAAGGATTGGGTCAGTTATAGTATATCACAAATTAAATACGAGTCAACAATGTGACATCATTCTGGGGTGTATTAAAAGGAGTGTTTTATGTAAGACATGGAAGGTACGTATCCAGTTCTACTTGGCACTGCTGCAGTTTCAGATGGAGTATTGTATCCAGTTCCGGGCAAAATTGGAGAGTGTCCAGAGGAAAGCACCAAAATGATAAAGAGTTCAGAACAAAACAACTCTGAGGAAAGGTTTTAAAAAAAACCCTGTGCATATTTAGTCTTGAGGAAAGAAGACTGAGAGAGGACCTGATAAGTTTTCAAATATGTTAAGGGTTGTTATAAAGATGACTGTGATAAATTGTTCTCCATGTCTGCTAAATATATGACAAGAAATAATGGGCTTAATCTGCAGCAAGGGAGATTTAGGTAAGATATTAGGAAAAGCTTTCTAACTAGAAGGGTAGTTTAGTTCTGGAATATGCTTCCAAGGGAGGTTGTGGAATCCCTGTCATTGGAAGTTTTTAAGAATAGGTTAGACAAACACCTGTCAGAGATGATCTAAATTTACTTGGTCCTGCTTCAGCTCGGGCTAAACTTGTTGACTCCTTAGTGTCCCTTTTAAGCCTTCCTTGCTATGATTTCTATGCTGCTACAGTGGTTTACAGAGGTCAGAAAGAGTTTCCTGGGGAAGGGCAGCGTATAGGACCAGTAGATGCAGCCCTAAATTGCCTACCTCACAGTGTCAGAATATAGCAGGGCTGGCAGCAAGAAAGGAGGTGATTGGAGCACACTCTGGTCCGGCAGTTCTGCCCAATTCTGCAAAACTACCCATAACCAGCCAGGTAAAATTAGAGCAACCCATTAGACTTCTCTAATTTACACTATGGTCAGTATTAGCCCCCAAAACAGAATCTTGGAGGCACAAATATAGATGGAAGCTGCCTTTACCCTGCCCCTCCCCCTCCTTCAGCCTGGGCTGTGCTCTGAAGTGCATGCAGCCTAAAGTTCAGACAAAATGTCAAATGAGAGCAACAAATAGTGGGAAGGAACTGAAGAAGGAAGGACTTGTGCATTATCACACTACATGTAATTCCTGATTCTTCTTTCTCTGTAACGTGACCAAAATCTGCTCTTTCTTTACTGACTCAGCTGCTAAAACCTTTGCCTCAATACCTTGATCATTTCTCACTTCAATTACCTTCTTTTACCACTTCTCCTGCCATTCATATGTTTATAGTAGGGCTTCAAGAACATGCAGCTGGTCCAATAGCAATTTTAATGTATGGTGCTGTATTTTTGAGATCAGTTTAGATTAGTGTTAAAATATACATAGTAGTGGACTATTAAGATCCCTTATTGTGGGGAATACTAACCAAGACACCATCCCTAGCACTCAAATTACATTTAACTCTAATAGAACCATGCTACAAGAGAATGTCCTAGGGATGCAGTAAACTATGAAGAAGGAAAGTCTCATTTCCTATGTATCTTTCTTTTGTGGTTCTATGAGGTTATTAACACCTCGTGAGAGTGGGCCCTGAGGAAGCAAACTGACTTAAAAATACAAGTACCACACGGTCCTAATCAGTGGGGTCAGTTCTGGAGAGGAGATGACTCTTGTTTTAAACTAGTTGTAAGATAACATCAGTATCTCAGTTTTATCCCTGCAACACCCATCATTGGCTGTGACACAATTTTTGTTAGTGTGTCATGTTTCTAATTCCTGATTCCTAGTTTTTGTACTTCACACTGTAGTTTAGAACACTACCAAGTACAGTGGTTACAATCTGGCCTTCATTTTAAAATTACAGTTGACACGAGTCAAGTTCTTATTGTAATTTAAGACTATGTGACCTGATTCTAAAAGACTTTCCAGGGTAACATCTGGAACCGCACAAAAAGTGTTCTGTTAGTAATGTAACTTTAAATTAAGTGAATTGTTTTTGATGTTTGGACAAAAAAGCTATAATTTAAGAGTTCTTTTTTTGTAGAATTGTTGCAAGGGTAAATACTTTACCATATGAAACTGAGTTTATTTCATTGGTTTTGTGTACATGTGAAGGCATCATCTATAAACAAGCATTTATAGATTTAGTAAGAATATTTTTTCCTGACTTCAGAAAATGGAAAATCCTGATGAACTGGCAGAACTTATAAACATGAATCTTGCACAGCTTTGCTCTCTTCTGATGGCTCTGTGGGGGCAATTTCTAGAGATCATTACCTTGCAGGAGGAAGTCACAGCATTACTAGCACAAGAACATCACACATTGAGGGTAAGTATTGAATCTGACAGTTGAGCATTACATAGAACAAATTCTATCTTTTAAAACTTTATTGATGACCTTTTTATTCTGTAAACTGGTAGGTTTTCAATGAGATTACAAATTCTACTTTTTTCTGCTATGTTTGTGAAAATCAGAAGAGTAGAACTTTGAGTGTATCTTTTGTACTACATTTATAATTGTGGATTAAATTATTGATGCTAATTGGTGAAATGTGATTTTAAAAAGTACTGTATATACTTGATCTTAAGCCGGTTCGTTTATAAGCCTATTCTCTCTCACACACACACACACACACACACACCCGGTGGATAAGTAAAAATAGAAAATTTTTATAACCCATTCATAAGCTGACCCTATAATTCAGGGGTCAGCAAACTTTGGCTCCCAGGCCATCAGGATAAACCGCTGGTGGGCTGAGATGGTTTGTTTACCTTGAGCGTCTGCAGGCACGGTGTAAACAAAGTGTCCCGGTGCGCCAGCTGCTTACGCTGACAGGCTGGGACAGCAACTGGTGGGGAAATCTTTTGGTGGGGAGAAGCTGAGAGTCAGGGGAGTAAACCCCTGTGACCATCCTCCACATGACCCCACCCCTAGCCCGGGACCCCCACACTCTCCCCATCCCACCATCCCTTCCCACCTTATCTGGGGAGGGCCAGGGAAGGATGTCTCTGGGCCAGGTGGCACGGCCTCAGCATGCTCCAGTGGCGTGGCCACAGCCTGCTCTGGGGAGCAGGGCCGAGCGGCATGGCTGCAGCCTGCCAGCCCCGGAGCTGCAGCTGCTTCAGAGGCTGGGGGGAGCAGCATGGCCAGAAGAGGAGAGACTCTGTGCTCGCCTCTTCCCTTCTGGCTGTGCTGCCTCTCCTGGCTCCCTCTGTTGTGGGGAGGGCCTGTGTCTCAACTCTCCCTCTCTATACCCGTTCATAAGCCGACCCCCTTCTCTGGTGCTTTCCTTTTTTACTAAAAAAAATTTGGCTTATGAACGAGTATATATGGTAATTAAAAGACACATATGTTTACTACAAAGCAGCAATTAATTACATTTCTGAATAAGAAATCCAGCTTAGAAGATAAATTTCAGGCTCTGGAGAGGTAGCATTTGTGCAGAATAATACATTTTTCTTTAGGAGTCCTACCTAGCTGGTCTACCCATTGTACTTGCTGTTACATGTAGGCATTCCTTGCCAGTCATGAATCAAAATGTGCAACTTAATTAATGATAGCATTCATAACTTCTTGAAGAGAAAAACCTATTATGGGGAATCTTAGAAGAGAAGAGACAAATCAGAAACAACCTGGAACATGAGATTATTTTATTTTATATATTATATATTTTTATAAAATGGGCTTATTTTAGGCAAAACAGAGGTGATGCTGGTTAAGAGTAAAATATTTTCAAGAATAAGCAAAAACTATGACCGGAATCTCAAATTGAAGGTATTTTCTCCCTCCTCTCTTCAATTATCAAGTAGGGAGGTAAATATCCATTAAAAAAGTTAACCATTTAAATTATTACAATTATGTTGTTAATAGGTTAACTGATTAAAGGGAAAGGGGCTGCTCCAGCCGGCCAGCATGGGCTGCAGGGCTGCTCCTGCAAGGACAGCTGGGGATGGGGTTGGAGGGCCAGCACAGCTGGGGCTGCTCCAGACGGCCGGGCTGGGGGTTAACGGTTTAATTGTTTAGTATTTTACATCCTTTTTATCAAGGTTATGTGCAAAATTGGAGTGTAGACTCTGAGATAGTATGAGTAGCTAGAAACCTCTTCTGTTTATAGCTGGTCAGGAAACGGTGTCAGACCTTATTGAATGAGACCTAACTACGGTGATCCATGACTTTGTCATATTCATGCTAAATTATTGTAATGCACTATATCTGGGATAAACAAAAAGTCACCTGGAAGCTGCAACTGGTAAAACACTTTGCAGCTGATCTGCTGAGCAGCACTGGCCCATCATGCCACATCATACCAGTGCTTTATACATTACAGTAGTTACCTATCCAACATAAAGTCCATTTCAAAGTTCTAGTCCTCTACAAAGCATTGGCTGGCCTACAACCCAGCTGTCTCAAAAACCTTTCTCTTTGGGCCCCACAGTTATGATTCTTCTTCGAGTGCTTGCTCATATCGATTCCAATTAGGTGTGCGCGTGCCGCGTGCACGATCGTCGGATAATTTTCTACCCTAGCAACATCCAGTGGGTCGGCTGTGGAGCCCCGTGGAGTGGTGCCTTCATGGCGCTGGATATATACCCCAGCCGACCCAGCGCCCCCTCAGTTCCTTCTTACCGCCCATGACGGTCGTTGGAACTGTGGAGCGCGGCATAGCTGTTCTCCACTCTCCCTAGCTTTACTTGTATCAGGGGATAGCCGTGTTAGTCTGAATCTGTAAAAAGCAACAGAGGGTCCTGTGGCACCTTTAAGACTAACAGAAGTATTGGGAGCATAAGCTTTCGTGGGTAAGAACCTCACTTCTTCAGATGCAAGAAGTGCATCTTACCCACGAAAGCTTATGCTCCCAATACTTCTGTTAGTCTTAAAGGTGCCACAGGACCCTCTGTTGCTTTTTATAGCTTTACTTGTTCATTCTTGTAGATAGTTGTTGGTTATATACTTATAGATTAGTAGTTTGTTGTTAATAGTTTTGTAGAGTAGTTATAAATAGTTAGCGGGGGTTAAGGGGGCTTTTATCCCCCCTTTCTCCCCCGGCGCGCAGCCAGGCTCATGCCCAAGGCTCCTGGCTTTAAGCCGTGCGCGACTTGTGCTAAGCCTATGCCAACAGGAGACCCTCACTACTCTTGTCTGAAGTGTCTAGGGGAATCTCATCAGACAGACAAGTGTAAGATCTGCAAGGCTTTCAGGCCCAGGACCAAAAAGGAGCGGGACTTTAGACTTAAGCAGCTCCTCATGGAGGAGCGCCTCGGTGTGCAGCGCCCCAGCGGCACCCTCCGGTACTGCACCGCGAGGAGACGCGGATAAGGCCCCACGGCACCGTCCTCTGTCGGCATCGCGTCTGCCGCAAGCCCTTCGGCGCTGTTCCCTGTCTCCAGGACATAAAAGACCCCGCAAGACCCAGGACGCTGCCGTCCAACAGGCACCGGCTCCCCCTGCACTGGTGGTAGAGCCGCGTCCGGCTTCGGAACGCCAGAGGGTGCAGGCATCGTCAACACCGTTGACTCCAGCACCGGATGTAGGGCCGTTGAGTCCGGTGCGGACTGGCTCACCGCCTCGTCCTGTGGTTGAACCCTGTCTCCCCTCTATACCGGAGACATTTGGGACGGCGAAATACCTCATCGCCCTCACGGAGCTGGCACCAGCTCAGACCGCGGCACCGCATCCCCTTTGCACGGTGCAATCCAGGGGCAAGCCTGCCCTGATATGCCCTCCATCTCCGAGCGTGGACTCGCGGCACCGCTCCCAGTCTCGGAGCAGGTCCCGACGTCGCTTGCAGTCCAGGCACTGATCTTCATCTTGGCGCCGGTCGTACTCGCAGCCCAGATCTTCCTCCCGGCACCGGTCTACTTCTCGCCACTGACCTGAGCATCAGTACCGGTCGGAGTCCAGACGCAGTTCCCGGCACCGGTATGAGTGCTGCTCCCGTTCGCGAGGCCGCTCCCGGCACTGAGTCTACAGCCGGTCTTCGTCTTCGCGATCCAGATCTGGATCCCGGTACTGGCATGGGCATCGGCACCGTTCTCGATCCTGGTACCGCTCCCCGGCACCGCGCAGAGACCGCTCCCTGTGGACCGGCACCGCTTGGCACCGTTCCAGGACGAGCCTCTGCAATCACGCTCGGCACCGCCCTGGCCCTCAAGATCGGCGTCTCGCTCGTCGGAAGGAGCTTCCCGATCAGCGTACCCTGCTCAGGGTCAGGCTGCAGACGACTTGGGCCATTGGCAGGAGGGGGCAGAGGACCCTAGACAGGACCCTGCACATTGGTCTTTCTGGACCCCATGGACATATCACCAAGCTCAAGGGGCTCCACCAGCGGCCTCTCACTCGGCATACTCTGAGCCCAGGGTACCTGAGGCCACCATCGCCTGTCCTCCCCCAGGGGGCATGGAGGCTCCCGTGCCGACACCCATGCAGGTCCCAGACCCCGGTGCAGGGGATCCTGCACATCAGGGACCCTTGGAGCCAGACCCTCATCTGGATCGTTTACCCCCTGAGGCGTCCTCCTCATCCTCCCCAGATGAGGCGGTGGCGGGCACAACCTCTGGCCCACCTCCAATAGACCTCCGTGCACACCAAGACCTGTTACGTAGAGTGGCACGGAACGTGGACCTACAGGCAGAGGAGATGGTGGAGGACCCGGTGGTGAGCATCCTCTCAGCTGATGCCCCATCCCAGGTGGCGTTGCCCATTATTCGTATGATCCAGGCTAACTCTAATGCCATATGGCAAACCCCGGCCTCCATCCCTCCCACTGCCAGAGGTGTAGAAAGGAAGTACTTTGTCCCCTCTAAGGACCATGAGTACCTCTATACACACCCTCCACCGTGTTCACTGGTCTCCTCAGTGAACACAAGAGAGCGTCATGGTCAGCAGGTGGCAGCGCCCAAATCGAAGGACGCCAAATGCTTCGATTTGTTTGGACGTAAGGTTTACTCAGGGGGGGGGTCTGCAGCTCAGAGCGGCAAACCAACAGGCGCTCTTGAGTCGGTACAATTACAACTCATGGAATTCCATGGATAAATTTAAAGAGTTGGTCCCCCAGGACTCGAGAGAGGAGTTCGGGGCCCTAGTGGAGGAAGGTAAAAAGGTGGCTAGGACCTCCTTGCAGACCTCCCTGGACATAGCGGACTCTGCCGCCAGGACACTAGCGTCTGGGATAGCCATGAGACGTGTTTCCTGGCTTCAGGTATCGGGGTTACCGGCAGAACTGCAGCAGACCCTGCAAGATCTGCCGTTCGAGGGCCAGGGGTTGTTCTTGGACAAGATGGACTCTCCGTTGCAGAGCCTCAAGGACTCCAGAACCATCATGCGCTCCCTGGGGATGCATGTCCCAGGACCCCAGCGCAGGCCCTTTAGGCCCCAGCCACAAAGGTTCTACCCTTCTCCTCCTCGTCCAAGACAGGACTTCCCCAGAAGGCGGGGGCGAGGTGGTAGACGGAGGTTGACCGGCCCCCAACCCGGTCAGAACCAAGGCGTTCCTAGACCACCTTCAGGGCCTGGGCAAAATTTTTGAAGGTGCCCTCTTGGACGGCGTGCTAGCCACTACCCAGAATCCATTCCCTTTATTTCGGGATCGCCTCTCCCGTTTCCACCGTGCTTGGTCCCTTATAACCTCGGACCGTTGGGTCCTTCGCACGGTGGAGAGGGGATACGATCTCCAGTTTTCTTCGTTCCCCCCCTTCTTACCCTCCCTCCCCGTCCCACTTCAGGGACCCTTCTCACGAGCATCTCCTTACACAGGAGGTTTTTGGACTCCTCTCTATGGGGGCCATAGAGGAGGTTCCATCAGAGTTAAGGTGCAGGGGGTTTTACTCCCGCTACTTCCTGATCCCCAAAGCAAAAGGGGGTCTGCGACCCATTTTAGATTTACGCGGACTCAACAAATTCATAGTAAAGTTGAAGTTCCGCATGATCTCCTTGGGGACCATCATCCCTTCCCTGGATCCCGGAGACTGGTACGCCGCCCTCGACATGAAGGACGTATGTTTTCATATAGCAATCTACCCCTCTCATAGGCGCTTCCTTCAATTTGTAGTAAACAATGTGCACTACCAATTTGCCGTCCTTCCCTTTGGCTTGTCCGCAGCTCCGAGAGCGTACACCAAATGTATGGCTGTCGTGGCAGCATACCTTCGTTGACAAAGGATACAGGTGTTCCCGTATCTAGACGACTGGCTGGTGCGCGGCCACACCAGGGAGCAAGTTCAAGCTCACGTCCAGATAACACTACAAACATTCCATGAGTTAGGCATTTTACTCAACAAAGAAAAGTCCACTCTGGAGCCAACCCAGAGAATAGAATTTATCGGGGCAGTCTTAGACTCCAGGCTCGCCCGAGCTCTTCTGCCAGACACTCGGTTTCACACCATCACAAACATCATCCACATACTCCAGGTCTTCCCGATCACCATGATAAGGACGTGCCTCGGCCTGTTGGGACACATGGCCGCTTGCACTTACGTAACCAGGCACGCCAGACTTCGGCTTCGCCCACTTCAGGCCTGGGTATCATCGGTGTACCGTCCTTACCGGGACAACCTGAACATGGTGGTCACGGTTCCGAACTCGGTCTTGACCTCTCTCACCTGGTGGCTGGATCACAAGGCAGTTTGCGCAGGAGTGCCATTTCACACCCTACAACCCTCCCTCATGGACACTTCATCTCTAGGTTGGGGTGCTCACCTCGGGGAGCACCATACACAGGGCCTGTGGACCGCATCCCAACTAGCTCTGCACATCAATGTTCGAGAGCTGATGGCGGTGCGCCTAGCCAGTCAGGCATTTCTCGGTCTCCTACATGGCAGTTGCGTGTCAGTCCTCACAGACAACACCATGGCCATGTTCTACAGCAACAAGCAAGGAGGAGCCCGGTCGTCTCTCCTATGCCAAGAGGCCATTCGCCTGTGGGAGTTCTGCATTGCCCACTCGATACATCTCATGGCATCGTTCCTCCCTGGAGTCCAGAACACTCTAGCGGACCGTCTCAGCAGATCCTTCCAGACGCATGAGTGGTCAATTTGCCCGGATATCATCCATTCCATCTTCCAGAGGTGGGGATTTCCCCAGGTCGACCTGTTCGCCTCACGCGCCAACAGGAAGTGCCACGTGTTCTGCTCCCTCCCAGGGCGATCTCCGGGCTCCCTGTTGGACGCTTTCCTGCTACCGTGGAAAGACCAGCTGTTCTATGCTTTCCCTCCATTTCCACTGGTCCACAGGGTACTGCTCAAGCTACGTAGAGACAAGGCACGTATGATTCTAGTCGCTCCAGCTTGGCCAAGACAGCACTGGTACACCACGCTTCTGGAGCTATCGGTACAAACTCCGATCACGCTTCCCTTGTGCCCGGACTTGATCTCTCAGGACCACGGCCGACTCTGTCACCCCGACCTGCAATCGCTTCACCTTACAGCGTGGATGCTCCATGGCTGAATCGGACAGAGCTACGATGCTCACATCCCGTGCAACAGATTCTGCTGTGAAGTAGGAAGCCCTCTACACGGACCACTTACTTAGCCAAGTGGAAACGTTTCTCCTGTTGGTGCGAGCAGCGGGCCACGTCCCCCTTGCAGGCGTCAATTCCACTTATACTTGAATATCTCCTATCTCTAAAACAGCAGGGCGTAGCGATATCTTTGGTCAGGGTTCACCTGGCCGCTATATCGGTGTTCCACCCAGGAGAACACGCTTCCTCGGTCTTCTCTAACCCGGTGGTCGTCAGATTCCTCAAGGGCTTAGACCGGCTATACCTACAGCAACGTCAACCCGTTCCGGCGTGGGATCTTAACCTGGTTCTCTCCAAGCTCACAGGGCCCCCGTTTGAGCCATTGGCTACCTGCTCACTCCTTTACCTATCTTGGAAGACTGCCTTCCTTGTAGCCATCACTTCAGCAAGGCGTGTTTCTGAAATCAGGGCGCTCATGTCTGAGCCTCCGTACACAGTCTTCCATAAAGACAAGGTGTAGCTTCGCCCCCACCCTGCCTTTCTTCCCAAGGTGGTACCAGCTTTTCATGTGAACCAAGATATATTTCTCCCGGTCTTCCATCCTAAGCTGCACGCCACCCGTCAAGACCAGCGTATGGACTCCTTGGACGTACGCAGGGCCCTTGCTTTCTATATTGAGCGTACGAAGCCGTTTAGGAAGACGACACAACTCTTCGTTGCAGTGGCCAACCGGATGAAAGGCTTACCAGTCTCCTCGCAACGTCTCTCCTCTTGGATCACGTCCTGCATTCGTGTTTGCTACGACCTGGCCGGTGCCCCGACGCCACGCCTCACCATCCACTCCACGAGGGCCCAAGCCTCCTCAACTGCCTTCCTGGCTCATGTCCCTATCCAGGACATTTGTAGAGCGGCGGTTTGGTCATCGGTCCACACCTTCGCTGCTCCCTATGCGCTTGTTCAGCAGTCTAGAGACGATGCTGCATTCAGATCAGCGGTTCTGCACTCAGCGATGTCTCACTCCGACCCCACCGCCTAGGTAAGGCTTGGTAGTCACCTAATTGGAATCAATATGAGCAAGCACTCGAAGAAGAAAAGATGGTTACTCACCTTTGTAACTGTTGTTCTTCAAGATGTGTTGCTCATATCCATTCCAAACCCGCCCCCCTTCCCCACTGTCGGAGTAGCCGGCAAGAAGGAACTGAGGGGGCACTGAGTTGGCTGGGGTGTATATCCAGCGCCATGAAGACGCCACTCCAGGGGGCTCCTCAGCCAACCCACCGGGTGTTGCTAGGGTAGAAAATTCTCCGACGATCGTGCACGTAGCGCGCGCACACCTAATTGGAATGGATATGAGCAACACATCTCGAAGAACAACAGTTATAAAGGTGAGTAACCGTCTTCTATCAGGGACACTTTGATTGAGTCCAGTGTATACCTAGCACAAGAGCTGGGTACTCTGCCTTCTTAGTGAAAGAACTCATGGCTGTGGAACTGGTTTCCCCTGGACAGACTAAGCCTTGAATCTTAATGCAAAACTAATTCTGTAGGGAGGATATTTTATTAGTAGTTTGATGACCCCACCCAACTATGTTTCTATCCTAGTCTTACACTGCCACTCATCACTGTAGTATCTGAGCACCTTCCATGTAAAATCAGTAGCAATAGTGAGGATCCTCCAAATTATTTCTGAGGTTGGACATAAAGGGGAAGACTCTCTTACTTAGAAATAGCTGTATTAGAGCCCAGATAGTATGTTGATGTTTACAGACTGTGTATAATAAGAATACAAAAATATAAATATTTTTTCTCTACCTCAGCCCTGATGTTAACGATAAAATATTTTAGGTAATTATTTGTATGGGCAGTATCTGGTTTTTAAATATCCTCTGACTTTAATTATTTTTTATCTTTCTAGCTCAGTTATCTTTGAAAATTAAATATTGATGCACTTATTTTAGGTAATTTCAATCTACTTCATCAGTATATGCTGAACACCCCGTTAACTGGGTTGAGATATACACATAATCAAAAACATTTTTTCGCACGATCCCTATCCCTGCTGGCTTCCACTCCACTGTAATGTCCCACAGAGTTTCTATAGAGGTCCCCTCCATATTTTTGACAGCATTGTATGGTTTTACAGTAGCGTTTTTATCTTTATATTCTTTTTATATCCATTTGGGATCTGATGTATTTAAAAGGAACTTGTACTGTGTACTAATAAAGTCATTTGCTACTACGTGGTCCTGCTTTGGGTTCTGTCTTTTGAAGTTGAGGGATGACTGCTTTCAAGCTATTTTTGACCTCAGAATCATTTTGAGCATAAACATTGCTCAAATTTACTTTTTTGGCAGAAAACCAGACTTTTAGATCTTCAAACGTACCTACAGGAATATACTTCCCAGAGATGCAAATCCAGATTCACAGCCCCAAGTTGGGATGGAATAATTCCATGTTATCCACAATGTAGTGTCGTACGGAGGGATGCACACTCTGCCATGTTTCTGAAGTGACAGCTCTGTACTTGAAGGTGACCCTTTTTATAGCTAAAAAGAACTAAGCTAATCGCATCTCTTTTCGAAAGTGATCTGCAAGTATTTTTAAAACAAATTTTTAAGGTTCCCATACAGTAGATGCTCTATCCAGACATCGAAGGGTGAAAGGGGAATGCAAGACATAAGTAATATTAAACTTTTCTTTTTGCTTTAGGTCTGACAAACTCAAGTTGTTGGGTCTAGCTCAGAGGTTCCCAAACTTATTTGGCCTACCGCCCCCTTTTCAGAAAAAAATTACTCCCCCCTGGAAATCTACCTTCTTTAAGCGAACAAACAGAAAGATGCAGTGACAAATTTGCATTCTTTTATGTATCTATATTTCTACCTATGTCCTACAATATAGTAAAGAAAGATGTGTTATTAGAATATCACCCACGACATCAGGTATACGGTGGTTTTTGCGTAAGACGGCAAAAGACAACCAAACTAAAATACTAATGAAACTAGTTGTTTGCTCAGCATTAGATATATGTATTTGATATTAAATTGTTAAATAGCAAACTAAATTTATCAAGAAATAATTAATTTAAAAATAATCAATATGCAATTAAAAATCAGTTAATAGTTTTAATTTAGTTTGCCCTTATTTAAATAATTGTTCCTTATTAACACACGCCTTATTTACCAATTAACACAGATGATTTGATAGATATAAATAAATGTTAATAGTTAACAGTTTTTTTACGATTGCATTCCCCTGTTTTCGTTAATATTGTAATAAAAAATATGACAAATATATTGACTGTACACTTCAAATAGTACTGTACCGACACAAGCTTGCTACGATTTTATTATTAGTAAGCACTAGAGACACAGAAACGTACGGTAAATATGTAAGAAAATGTATAAAAATACTCACGTGTAAATTGCTGTTTTATTGAAACAACAATAATACAATTTGCTTTGTATGTGATCCATAATCCGTAAAGATCGAAGGTATCGAATTTGAATAAAAATTTTTAAATACTTATTGCACTATTGTTAACTGCTTTTTACACAATTCAGAAACAATCTAAATTAGATTTCATACATGTCGCCTATTTATAGTATCGTATTGTAAACAAGTCATTACACGCACATATTCCTGCCAGTGCATGCTGGACTTCCCGACAATGCGCGACATGCTCGCCTGTCAACGCTTGCTTGTTAAGAGCTGTTGGCGGACTTGACACCTGATGGGTTATAATTTGTGAATTTATTTGGAAAATAAAGTAATCACTACAACTTTAACTCTGTTACACAACAGATGAAACATGTACGAACGGTTTTTCAAAATTTTTTTATATTCTCTTCTTTCTTTATGCTTCCACCGCCCCCTTATTTTTATTCAATGCCCCCAAATTGCACCCGAGGCTACTACTGCCCCCCTGGATCGTTCCAGCGCCCCCCAGGGGGCGGTATTGCCCACTTTGGGAACCTCTGGTCTAGCTCTTTCGCCACGTTTGGGCATGAATTGGGTGATGTACCATCAACTAGTAAACCCTCCTGGAGCCAACTTGTAGGGGGCAGTTAAATGGAACTTTTTAAGTTTATAGAGCACTGGTTTGCAAAGGTGATTTTTATTGTTTTCTATATCAAAAGATTAAAAAAAAACTGTTTCTCTGAAACACTGTGCAAACACATGCCTTTTAATGAAAAATAACCAAAAATCCACGTTCACTTAATTGACCCCATATAGGCTGGATGCAGGATTGAGCAGAAAACTCTAGTTCATGTTACAGTCCATAGAAGACACTCTGCTGTTCACATATTGGAGCATCAGCCAACAATCCTGGAGTTATGGGGACCTAAAATTTAAAAAGAAATAGTAAATTTATGAGCATCGATTTCAGAGAATGTTTGACTGTGTACTCGAAACCTAATTCTGGGATGCACAATATAGTACTTTGTGTTATGCACTAAATACTAGTGTGAGTCTTTATGGTCTGGGGATTCATGAGATATCCTTGTGCTGGAGAGCTTGCAGTGAAAAGGGGTCTCACTTATGATTTGATCTGCTCATGTACAATGGTGCAGCCTTTTTGGTTTCAGGCTGCTAATAAATTTAGTTATGATATGAGAGATCCTATTTATTGTCCTCTCTGGCACAGAAAGTCTTTTGCGTTTTTATTGCAATAAATTCATACGTTACTTGATAATGTGCTCTATTAAATGCTTAATCTTTGCTAATTTTACCATTCTCATATTTATAGACCATCCCTTCTGCAAAGCATCACCTCTCCCTGAGATAAACCTGTATTATGCTGACTGATTTTCCTTGTACTGGATTTTGTGTGGTGTTTATCAAAGACATCTGGGTCTGTTTTTATGCTTATTGTATGTCTTGATATTGCAATATAAATATTTCTGAAGCAATTGTGCTGCATTTTTGTTGTTGGAAACATTCAGCACATAATGCAATTATTTTATTTTTTAAAATTCTTGCAGATTACCTTTAATAAGACATCATCCCTCTGAGTTAAAAATTGCAACAGATTTTGATTGCTACATTACAAAAATAACTACAGTCTTGTTGAGTGAGAGTTTGTGTGTACACAGTTACAATGTACAGTTAATGAGGTTTTGGGTTAAGTAGGGTATGTGAAAAAATGATTTAAAATTAGTGTGTGTTATTTTTTATAATATAAATCAATCAATCTAGAATGTAAACATTTTGTAATGATAAATTTTTGTTCTATGGTGACATCTTCTGGTAGGCCTGAACACATCCTGAAACTATTTCTTCCAGCCTGATGTCCCTACTAAAATTTTAAGAAAACTAAGAATCTCACATTGCCTGCCTGCGCATCTCTGGGCAACAATGTGTTCGCCACAATAATACGATTTTTTTTTTAAAAAGATCCCTCCTCTTTATTTATTTATTTCTTATTGGAGGACCATAAAACACAATTGTGGGGGACTTCATGATAGATGACTTATAACAGGGTACAAAACCTTTCACAGCTAAGTCTCTATTATGAAGTCATCCGAAGTTGGTAATGATAGAAAGAAGAACAGGAGTACTTGTGGCACCTTAGAGACTAACAAATTTATTAGAGCATAAGCTTTCGTGGACTACAGCCCACTTCTTCGGATGCATATAGAATGGAACATATATTGAGGAGATATATATACACACATACAGAGAGCATAAACAGGTGGGAGTTGTCTTACCAACTCTGAGAGGCCAATTAATTAAGAGAAAAAAAAAAAAACTTTTGAAGTGATTATCAAGCTAGGCCAGTACAGACAGTTTGATAATAGGTGTGAGAGTACTTACAAGGGGAGATAGAGTCAATGTCTGTAATCTCCTCAATATATGTTCCATTCTATATGCATCCGAAGAAGTGGGCTGTAGTCCACGAAAGCTTATGCTCTAATAAATTTGTTAGTCTCTAAGGTGCCACAAGTACTCCTGTTCTTCTTTTTGCGGATACAGACTAACACGGCTGTAACTCTGAAACCTAATGATAGAAAGTCATTGCCATCTGCTGGTTGGTAGGTGTCATGTATTAAATGAGTGTTGGTAATTTGTCGATTTCCTCATGGATATTGGGCACTAGTTGATATCCTTGTTATTGTAGTCTGTACATAAAAGTCAAACATCAATGAGACATAGAGACTGAACTACCATTGCGTCCCTAGTACTGATTCCTTTAAGTCAAGTTTGCGGCAGTTTGATCAAGCTTGCCAACAACATATACAGAGAACTGTCTAGATCTGTTAATCCAGCTCCTTTCGTAAGTGTTAAAATTCACTTAATAAACAGTTGTATATAATGCATTGTTGTTGTAGTTCTGTCGGTCCCAGGATATTAGAGACACAAGGTGGACCAGTTATTGGACCAACTTCTGCTGGTGAAAGAGACAAGATTTTAAGCTTAGGCCTTGGCTACATTGACGCTGTACAGCGCTGCAACTTGCTGCGCTCAGGGGTGTGAAAACGCACCACTCCCCCACCCCCCTGCCCGAGCACAGCGCTGTAAAGCGCCAGTGTAATCAGCTCCTGCAGCACTGCACGCTCGCTCGCAGCGCTGCAAGCTATTCCCCTCGGAGAGGTGGAGTACTTGCAGCACTGCGAGAGAGCTCTCGCAGCGTTGGCGGCACGACTACACTCGCGCTTCACAGTGCTGCCATGGCAGCGCTGTGAATCCCCAAGTGTAGCCGAGGCCTTATACAGAGCTCTTCTTTGGGTCTGGGAAATTAATTTTTAGTGTCACAGCTAAATACAAGGTGGAACAGGTTGTTTAGCATAAGTAGTTAATGCATATTGTTCAGCCTAAGTAGTTAACAGATATTGTAAGAGACCATTCAAAGTGAAGTGGCCAGTTAACTTATGTCTAGTCATAGGGAAGAAAAATGGTTGGTGAGTGTGTGTGTGGGGGGCATTTTGTGGGTAACACTTTTGTAATAAGCCATAAATCCAGTGTCTTTATTCAGTCCATGATTTTTTGTGACTAGCAAAATTATGAATTTAAGCTCTCGGGTGTTGTGCAGGTTTCCTTCTGAGGATGAGAACTGAGAGGTCAGATAGACTTTGTGAAAAGTGTTCCCCACAGGTGATTTGGTGTTTTTTGTCTTCTATCATTTTTCTGTGAGAGTGCATTCAAGAGTGTATTAATTGTCTCGTTTCACCCACATAGTTGTTATTGAAACATTTAGTGCACTGTTGTAGGACCCATGAAAATATCATTGATGTATCTCAGATATATCATTACATCAATGATAAATCCCTATACACAACCATCTGTCAAAATGGTGGCATTGCGGCCTGCCTCAAGTATCTTCAAGGCAATGGATAACACTCAGATAGCCACCTCAAACATATCCCCAAACTCATCCATTTCATCCTCACCCACAACAATTTTATATTCAACAACAAACCCTTTGTCCAAACCATGGGAGAAATCAAGGGAACTAGGACGGCTTCTCAATATGCCAATCTCTTCCAATCTATAGGCGACCTTGAAGAAGAATTTCTGAACAAATTCAGCATGAAACCAATTATCTACCTGAGGATACATCAATGATATTTTCATCCTCTGAGCAGACCTAAACTCCCGCATAGGTTTCCATCACAACTTCAGCAACTACCATCCATCCATTAAACTCTCTCTAGACCACTCTCACACTAACATCAACTTCCTGTACACCACGATCAGCTTCATGGATGGAACCCTAAAAACAACTATATACAAGAAACCCATGAATCACCACACTTACCTTCACAGATCCAGTAACCACCGCCGACATGCCAAGAAAACAGAATATGCTCCAAGGAGAAAGGGATATAAACATTAACTCACTTAAAACCGCCTTCACCAAACAAGGACACTCCATTAGAGAAGTAGATTGCATCATGGAATGGGTCACCCAAATACCCTGAGAGAACCTGCTTCAAAACCGATATAAAACCCTCTCCGACTGCATACCCCTAGTTGTCACTTACCACTCCACACTGGAACCCATATGGAGTATCATTAAACACTTACAACCCATATTTGATGGGGACTACATCCTGAAAGAAATCTTTCCTGAACCCACTTTTCAAACAACCCCCAACCTCTCTAAGCTCATCATCAGAAGCAAGCTCCACAGAATAGGACACAGAAACTCAAAGCAGCACCAGATCCTGCCAGAACAGCAGATGCATAATCTGCAGCCATATCCCCACTGCTAAAATAATCAGTACCTCCACAACACATGTTTCAAGGTCCATGGGTTCTACATATGCCTATCACAACTTGTGGTGTACCTCATCCAGTGTCCTAAATGCCCCAATAACAACTATGTGGGTGACACGAGACAGTCACTATGCTCTTGAGTGAATTCACACAGAAAAATGATGAAAGACAAAAACACCAAATCACCTGTGGGTAAACACTTTTCACAAAGCGATCAATCTGTATGTGACCTGTCAGTCCTCATCCTCAAGGGAAACTCGCACAACACCTGGAAGCTTAAATTCATAACTTTGCTAGACACTAAAAATCGTGGACCAAATAGAGACACTGGTTTTATGGCTTATTACAGCAATCTATAACCCACTACAAGCTCTCCACCATTTCTAATCACTGGTTTAGGACAAAAATCAATTGTACTTTAATTTTGTATAATTTGAATAATATCACTTTTATTAATATGATGCACTGGGTTCCTTTCCTAAATTACAAGATCTTTGGTGCAGGGACTGTTTTACTGTATTCTGTGAATGTGCGTGCCACCATAATCCTAACAATAATAAACCTACCACTTCCAGGTGGGCCCAAGTTGGCTTGTTCTCCCTTACAGGAGCCTGTCACAGGTAGGCTGGTCCCGGACTCATGTGAAAGGGCCAGATCCTATGACAAAGAGGAAGAGTTAATTTCTTTCTAAAGAACTTTTCCCTTGATGTTTGATTGAAATGTCTCATTGCAGTTTTTGTTTTGTTTTATTTATGCCTTTCCCATTTGAAGACCCATCCAAGCTCTCCCTCAGACTTCCAGGGAAGGGATATTAACATGATCTTTTCTCCATATTTCCCAGGGCATGCTAACTTTTCCTTTTAAGGGTTGTCTCTGGGTTAGACTATGCTTTAACCATTTTTCCAGAACAAAGGGACGCAATCTCTTACAGAAATGAAGTGGAAAGTGTGGTTTGTCTGATGATAAAAACAAAGACCAACTAGCCAAGATTGCCAAGAGTAGCAAATTTAAGATCTAAGGAGACAGTATAACTGAAAGTCTACTTCTACACACAGGGACATGTGTGTATCATTAAAATATGATTCCATGTGACAGGAAAAATAGATGAGCTTTCTCTGCTGGTAAAAGCTATAAGAAAAGCCATAAGTTAAGTTTTGCAATGCAGTTTCCTTTTTAACCTGCTGTTTTTGTTTCCCCATAACTTTTTTTAAAAACTTTCCCTTGTGGTTGAACCTTTTCATGCTTGGTTATAGCCTAAAGGTGAATTTTGTGGTAAAGTGACTCAAATCCTGTGGGGTTTTTTTCTTTTTCTTTTTCTGAATTATGCAACTGGGAAGATATATTTTTCCATTAAAAAAAACTCTAATGACAGAAACTTGAAATCAGATTTTGACATATGGCTAGTTCTCTCTGAGAAATATTTTCTGTGAACACTTATTGGCAGGAAAAATAACATTTAAATGGGCTTTTACACATAAATCAAAAAGTCATTTTGGCTTTTCATTTTAAATATTGCCTGTGAGTACACATGAATTGCATAGTGCTATAATCCCATGCTGTAGAACTCAGTAGTGCTTGACTAGATTTTCCTTGTATTGTATGTAGCTGTGATTGTTGGTGTACATGTGTAGCTGAAATGGTGGTACCCAGGGGAATCAATTGGGGATTGGGCCTCACTGAGTTCTACAAATACATTATGAGACAGCTTCTGCCCTGAGGAGTGTATAATCTAAGAGAGAGACCGTGAGTGTATCAAGTACTCAGAGGGGATGGGCAAGAGAAAGTAGCAAGAAAACACTGTTAAACAGACTAGCTACAGGTACAATTAGATGGCTGAGTGATTTCAAACATTTCTTACAATTATTATATATCCAGTAAATAAAACATGTTTGTGCTGAAGATAGTAGCATATGGAGTAGCTTGAAACTCTGCTGTTCTATACCCAAACACCTTTCTCTGCATCTCCTTTAAAACCAACCAAACTAGGTAAAATCTATTGTAATGCAGCATTAAAATTGTGTGTTTGAACACAGTGGTGAGGAGATGCAAAAGTAAAAATTCTCATAACAATGTTAATTTACCCATGTTACATTTATGTAGGACTTGAGGTTACTGATTAGACTGCTATATGCAATGTGGGAGATCTAATGTTCCTGACTATTGTGTACTCACGTGTGGAATATTAACATTGCACTACTGTAATTTTTTACATGTAATAGATTACTGTATATTCCACAGTTCCAATTTCTCCATTTTTAAATTAATAACATATATTTCATTCTTGTATTTTGACAGTAGGTAAATATAAGCTCCTTTGTGCTGTAAAAAAACTAAATATTGTATTTGCTTTATTTTATTCATGTATTTTGACACCTAAATCTTAATGGGTAATCATTGCTGGCACAGTACTTTTGGCATTGTAAATTGCAGGAGAAATGGTAAAGGCAATGTAAAATCTGTACTATATTTTGTTCACTTTGAAATCTGGGACAGAAAAAGGTCAAAATACACACCCTTGTATAATTCTGGCCTGCTGCATTCTCATGAACTGAAGAATATTTGATGAGTTTCCACTCTTGAGGACAACCATCATACATTTTTGAACTTGCTCATATGATACTAACTAAACTTCCTTTTATTCAAATTTATATTAATTTTTTTTGTTCATGTCTCTGTTATGTGTCCAGATAGGCAACTGGAGCATGTTACATTTGCCCTATTTGTTCAAGACCGTGCTTCCCATTCAAAACCAATATCTGCCCCAATCCTATATCTGTTCGTGCTAAAAAAAAAAAAAGACACATCAACTGACACTCTTGTTCATGAAATTTGATGATTGAATATTTCATGAAAACTTTAGTATTTATTCACGCGTGACACTGACGTGACATAGCAATGTTGTTGGTTTTTTAAATTGCTTTTTCTATGTAAAAAGAATTCTTATTTTGCTAGTTGTAATTGTTGGAATCTTTCAGGTACGAAGGTTTTCCGAAGCATTCTTTTGTCTTGAGCATCCAAGGCAAGCTGCTCTTGCATATCAAGAACTACAGTGAGTAACTTGAAATAGTTTATAGTGAGGCTTTTTTTATTACTTTTCCAAATCGTGTTGCTAAATGCACAGAAACAGCTTGTAGTGCACAACATATGTCACAAGTGTGTTATCTTTAATATGCTTCAGATTACAAAAATGCCTTGTATGTACTTGTGTAACTAATTTAATAGGAGTTTAGATTTAGTGTATTCTGTTTAAGTATTAACAGTAACAATTTACTGTGTAGGATTACCATCCTCTCTTACAATTCTCTTAATGCAAGGTAATATTTTTCAGTGCTCAGAGTCATCTACAGATGTGTACAGCTATCAAAAACACCTCCTTCTGCAGTTCTCTTCCACCTCTTCCTATTGAATGCAGTGAACTAGATGGAGACCTGAACTCATTACCTATAATCTTTGAAGATCGGTATTTAGATTCCATTACTGAAGGTAAATACAAGCTTGTGTGTTCTTCCTCTGAAGAATAAGTAAAGCTATAGAAAAATTAGGTATATTTTTCTGTATATTTTCTAGCAATAGAGAAATGTTTTGAATGTTTATCTAGTTTATATTTTGAATAGCTGTAAAGTTTTTTAAATTTTGTAATGAAAGTTGTATAGCTTTAGTAATTTGCATAATCTTGTTATAAACTGTGCTTTTCTTTTCTCACTTTTTTTTTTGTATGTGTGTATGTGTGTAAAAGATTTGGATGTACCCTGGTTGGCAGTAGAAAATCTTCAGAGGTCAGAGTCCAATAAGCTGGATAAATTTGAGGCCGAAGAAGGTTTTGTAGCTGGTTTTTCTAGCCCGGAGTTGAAAATCAGACCTGCAGGTGCCTCCAACATTTGGCATTCAGAAAGTGAAAAGCAGCTAACAAAGTCTTTGAAAGGGAAAAATGAAGATGTAAACAAATCCAAAGTTAAGGTTACTAAACTAATGAAAACAATGAAAACTGAAAACACAAAAAAAATAGTAAAACAGAACTCTAAGGACTCTGTGGTCTTAGTAGGCTACAAATGTTTGAAAAACACAGCACCAGAGGACGTCTCTAAATGCTATGAAGGCAGGCCTTCGTCTCATCAGAAAGGACTGGATCCTGCAATAGGTGGCTTTGCTTGTGACACAAGGACCTGCACGAGGCAAATAAGTCAAAAAGAACTTAGATGTGTGCCATCTAGAACTGAACAAAAATCTGCCCAAACTGACCATGTTCAGCAAAGCCAGTGTAGTCCTGTGGTCTCTAATTGTGCAAATTCCACCATTTTTGGCAGAGTTAATATCTCCCAGGCAGGTACTGGAGTTACACAGGTGGATAGCATTTTGACACCTACAAGCATAGTTGAAGGTTGTCCTGGCTGTCAGCCAACTTCATCAGGAATGAGGACAGTTGAGGTCAAACCAAGTAACAAGAATCTTTATGAAGGGGAGAAAGTGACTGTTCGTATTGGATCCTGGGCAGAATTTCTGCAAGATGGAGAGAATTTACAGGTGCCCAACTTTCAGACTGCAGAATCTGGAAGTAAAGCTAACTCGGGGGAACAGGTACTGGTGCTTGAAAAGGATGATGTGCAAGAAACGAACTACCAACATACTGGAGATGCATTGACAAGAGTAAAAAGCAATCATTCTGCTCTTTCTACAAAAGAGACTCATGTTGCCATAAGTGGAGACACGATTAAGTTACCAGATGTTAGTGTCACTTATGCCTCATCTAGGTTTTCAGATTCAGGTGTAGAAAGTGAACCTAGCTCTTTTGCAACACACTCCAACCCTGATGTATTTTTTGAAACCATTCAAGGGCAAAGTGCTTACAATAGTGAAAAACTATTTCCTCAGCTTTTACTAAAACCAGATTACATAAAAAATGCAATAGAAAGCTATTGTACTGAGAGTACTAGTGCACTGAGCGAAATACAGTCATCCCTGACATCCATAAATTCTCTACCGTCAGATGATGATGAGCTTTCACCTGATGAAAATTCAAAGATATCGATTGTACCTGAATGCCAACTAAGTGACAGCAAAACTATATTAGATCTGGGAACAATTGATTTGCCAAAATGTGATGACAATAAAAAATCAAATATCATTTTACAGCAACAGTGTGTTGTATTTTCAGGGTATTCAGACAATGAAACTGTCTCTCTACATTCCTCACTTTCAAACTTAAAAGATTCTTTACAGTTGGTTGCTTCAGAAGAAGATATATCTACTGAGATGAAAAGTTACAGCTCACGTGCAAACTTTGACACAGTTTTTAAGGACTCTCAAAGCCTTGATAGGCAACAGAACACTACAGAAGGAGCAACTGAATTACATTCAGAAGTTATTTATCTGGGAGAACCATGTGTTGTTTCAGGTTCAGTATCTAGTAATGCTAAGTGTAATGTAGAGAAAACAAATGAGGGACAACATAACAAACCTCTAGAATTAAGGCAAACAATTGAGGAACTGCCAACAGTTGAAAGTGAGACTCACCCAGATGCAAATCATCTCTCATCAACCAGTAGTATCGATATTGTGAAACAAGGTCTTGTAGAAAACTACTTTGGCTCTAGAAGCAGTACAGATATTTCTGATATTTGCCCTACTGACAACAGCAATCCTGATAGTCCTCAAAAGGAAACATCTGAAAAACAAACAGTTGGCTCTTCACAACAGGAGGATGATGAGGAGGAGGAGGAGGAGCAGGATCAAGAAATGGTTGAAAATGGGTATTATGAGGAAACGGATGATAGTAATATTTTAGATGGAGATACAAATGCTGACTTTGAGCAGAATCATGGTCTAATGGAAGAAAAAACTTTGAGATCTGAAAGGATTGACAGCGAACATCTAAGGGATGGAATGAATATGGCTCCTATCTGTACTCCTGGTTGTTTGTCTTTTCCCTCTGTGCTGAGAGACTCTCCTTGCAGTGTTATATGTTCTTCAAAAAGCAAATCTGATGCAATAACAAAACAGCCAGGCAGCACATCCTGCAGCTCAGCTTCATCTGTTTCCTGGTATGAAAGCTCCCCCAAACCTCAAATGCTAGCGTAAGTGATTTTTTTTAAACAAAGTCTCTTTAAATTTTGAAAAACTTAAAATATGGTATTCAGAGGGAAAAGAAACATGGTCTTTGATCAAGATATCTTCCAGGTTGCTGAATTATGGATTTATTTTCTCCTGCGCATACAACTAACTTTTCAGGTTTTAGAGGCTTGTTAGAAAGTGTATGTTAACACAGAATTCCAGTTATCACATCTACTCATCTCACGTTGTTTGCAAATTTAAAGCAAAATTAAAACTTTGAGATTTATATATTGAATAAATGTACATTAAAACATTTTTTAAAATGAGGAATTACAGAATAGAAATATTTCAGGATCTTAGAGAAAAGAAAAATGGTGTTTTATAAAATGAAAACTTAACATAGTAGGTAAAGAAAAGGGACATCATGTGTTACAAAATTGTTTAAGACAACAAGACTAGCTGCCCAGCACAACTGGCCAAGCAAAGTGAGGTGTAATGCTCAACTCAATGGCAATTTTCAGTCATCTGTTTGTCTGTAACACAATAACTTTGAAACACTACATCCCTCCAATTCCAAAATTATAGGGAATGTTCCAGGCATCCATGGGCACAAACCTATTAATTTTTGCAGCAGATTGGAAAACTGGAGAAGGCTGATTCAGGGGGAAATCAGGGCCCCCACACTGCTCTGGTGCTGCAGGCAAAGGAAATTCTCTGTCCCCGCCCCCTTACTACCTACATATATCAGAGGCAGCAGCTTAACTTGCCATGGGGGATATTGTGCATAGCCCAGACTGTAACAGAAATAAGAGAGCTTTACAGGGGGGGGTGAGGGAAAGTGGGGATCCAGTGCGGGAAGCAGGAGGGACCAGAGGATAGGGAATGGTGGGAGGAAAAACAGGGATCTGGTGATGTCTGGGGTTTGGGTTGGGGTGGTAGAATCAGAAGTGGAGAGAAATGGGAGGGGGTGGATGGAGGGACCTGGAAGCGAAGGGGGAAAAACCAAGACCCAGAATATGGGTGAGTGGATGAGGGGCAAAGCAGGAACTTTCAAGGAATTGGTTGGGACGAGGGAGTGGTGGTGATGAGGGAAGTAGCGACCCAGATGGGGGTTGGGTGGGCATGGAAGCAGAGACCCAGGGTTGGGGAGTAGAGTTGGGGAAAAGAAAGCAGGAACTGGGGAGGAGAGATGGTAAGGGAAGGAGGAGGAGCCCTGGGAAGTGGGAGCAGACACTGTAGTCGTGGTGGTGGGAGTTGGAGATGGGATGGGGAGGAACACAGATACCAGGAGGAAAATGGGGGACACGCACAGAGCCCTGAGGGAGGGGGTGATGGGACTAGCAGAGAGTCCCTGAAATGGATGGGCATGGGAAGGTGGCATACAAGCTGCTTGTGGGGGTTGGGGGGAGGAATGGAGGGATGTAAGAAGCACAATGTGGGCGCAATGTGCTCGGCCTACAGAAGCTACAATGTGTGCAACCCCCTACTGTTAAAGAATGGGAGCATTAAAATACTCTCCATTTACATTTATTAGAGCTATAGATGAACAGTAATTCATAAAGTCTGGATCTATACTAAGGACTGTATGTACAGTAATCAAATATAAATAAGTATGGAAAAGGGCACTTAGAATAGGGTTGTTTTTTATGGTGAAGTGATTTTTTCTGTTTTCCTGACTCTCTCACTTGAGAGACCTCACATAATGATCTTTTTCTCTAGTCACGAGGATGATACATGGTTTCTTTTGGAGCACATCAGTTCCAATTCCTCAGTTTGTTCCAAATGGCTGCTGGTAGGCAATTCTAAGCATTGTCTCCCATCCTCATCTGACCTAGAGATTGAGGCCTGGATGCACAAAAGGAGTTAGGCCTTCCTACCATTCCCTATCCCTCTGGTCCCTGCACCTAAGTACCTACTAAGTTTTAGGCTCCACTAAGATGCACAAAATTCCCACTCAGCTGCCACCTAACCCCGTAGATTCCTAAATAACTCAGCACCTAAATTTTTACAGTAAAAGTTTCCTAGGTACCTACGTTTCTGCCTCTGAGTAAGTGCCCTGTTGCCTCCCTCTGGGCACCTGGATATCTATTTCTTGCCTAAGACACAGAGCGATTCACAAACCATGGGAAGATTCATTAACCATGGGAGGAGACCCAGGATCAAATTGGGGTTTGAACTGGGGGCCTCCCAACCTCCTGGGGGAGTATCCTAACCACTTTGCTAAAAGTTACAAGAGTAGTCCTCCCCTTTGTTGTACTTTTTGCCTTAACATCCTCTGAGCACACCTATTGGATTGGGCCCCACACTTGACTTAGAAGGCCCAATCCAATAGGTGTGCTCAGAGGATGTTAAGGCAAAAAGTACAACAAAGGGGAGGACTACTCTTGTAACTTTTAGCAAAGTGGTTAGGATACTCCCCCAGGAGGTTGGGAGGCCCCCAGTTCAAACCCCAATTTGATCCTGGGTCTCCCACATCTTGAATGAGTGATCTTACCTCCAGGCTATAGAGTCATTCTCATGCTTGTGTGCTCTCACTCTTGCCCCTTCTCTCTCAAAGATCATGGACTGAATAGAGAGACTGGATTTATGGTTTATTACAACAATCTAATCCATTAAAACTCCTCCCCAAGCTTCCCCTTTCCATTCACGACTGGGGAGGTGTAACTGGCCACTTCACCTTGTATGGTCCCTTGACATATGTGTTAACTACTTATGCTTTGACCTTGTATTTAGCTGGGACACTCTGAGTATATTTCCCAGACCTGAAGAACTCTGTGTAAGCTTGAAAGCTTCTCTCTCATCAACAGAGATTGATCCAATAAAAGATGTTACTTCACCCACTTGTCTCTCTCTCACATGTGCACAAGCATGAGAATGACTCTGTAGTCTGATGGTTAGAGCAGTCATCCAAGAAACAATCTCTCTGCTCAAATGACTGTCATTCACTATTTATCTACAGTGCAGCAGCTTCAACAAGAGAGATGAAGTGAGCCTCACATCAGAATATCCCGCAGCCCAATGGTTGAGCACTCACCTGAAAGGTGGCAGATTCTATTCAAATTCCTTTTACCCCTCAGGTGGAAGGTGGAATTGAACCAGATATCTCCCATATCCCATTTCAAACTCTTAAGAACATAGGCTATTTTTTTAAAAAAATGTACGTACTTTAAAATCAGGCATTACAGTGTCTAAATATGGATTTAAGTAAGTGGCCTGATTTTCAGAACTATGCAAACTAGACACAATCAACTCAGGATTAAATAAGGACTGGGAATGGCTGAGCCATTACAAACATTGAATCTATCTCCCCTTGTAAGTATTCTCACACTTCTTATCAACCTGTCTGTACTGGGCTAGCTTGATTATCACTTCAAAAGTTTTTTTTCTCTTACTTAATTGGCCTCTCAGAGTTGGTAAGACAACTTCCACCTGTTCATGCTCTCTGTATATGTGTATATATATCTCCTCAATATATGTTCCATTCTATATGCATCCAAAGAAGTGGGCTGTAGTCCACGAAAGCTTATGCTCTAATAAATTTGTTAGTCTCTAAGGTGCCACAAGTACTCCTGTTCTTTTTGCGGATACAGACTAACACGGCTGCTACTCTGATATAAGTCAATGGGAGAGCGCTCTCCCATTATCTTAACAACACTTGCCTCTGCAAAAGGAGGTAGCTATGTCGCTGTGATGCATTGCAACGCCTACGTCCTTTTGTGCATCCAGGCCTAAGTGCCTGCCTAATCCAAACTCCAGTAAAGTTAATGGGAGTCTCTACTTACTTTGACTTCCAGTGGGCTTCAGATCAGGCTTTAAGAAAGAATTAAACCCAATTGTATTCCGTTAATAATTTATTTAGATGAATGCTGGTTACTGCAGTTGACAGGATCCTGTGTACCTTTATGATATACCTCAAAGTCGACCAATTTGCAAAGGTCTTTGGAGGATGGAGAGCTTGTGTTTGTGGGTGTGGACTTTATTTGGGGAGAATAGGATTTCATGAGACCTGAGGTGGAAAATTTGGATTTTGGGGACTGACTTCTTTTGTTAGCTTGGCACTGTTTGTATTTATCTTGGATTGCACTTTTTTAATAATTTGTCATGGGTGCCTAAGTCTGGAATAAATGTTTTTATGCTTTATATGAACTAAATAAATGAAATATTTAAGTAAAAAGCAGTGGAAAATTATGTTCTTGCAGACCCTACATTTATTAGATTTTAATAAGGTATATAACAGAATTATTATAGTAAGCATTGTTTTGTTCCAGTTTTCTCCAGGCTAAAGAGGAATTAAAGCAACTTAAACTCCCTGGATTTATGTATAGTGATGTTCTCAGACTGGCTTCATCAGCACCTTATTTCAGCACAGAAGAGGATGAAGGTTCAGAAGATGGAATACATCTTGTAGTCTGTGTTCATGGCCTAGATGGTATGCTGTGTTGCTTGTTACTGAATAACAGATCAATTGAGAATGATAGATGAAGTTTTGGTTTTGTTGTTTTGAGTTCTGAGTTAAACCGTGTTGAAAGAAATAGATTCATCAAAATGATTTAAGAATGTGATGTTCTTCGAGCAGTGTCCCTATGAGTGCTCCAGTTCAGGTGTGCATGCACCTCTTGAACTCTTGATTGGAGATTTTTCCATTAGCAGTGCCTGTTTGGCCTGTGTATGCACCCTGTGCCTTCTTGTCCCAGACACTGGGCTGTATAGCAATGCACAGGCGAACCAACCTTAGTTCCTTCTCTACTGCGTTGGTCTGAGATGGAGCTTTAGCATGTCCACTTTGAGAGTGCCTCAGCTATTTCATATTCTAGTTTACACTATAGTTGGTTGTTAGGGTTAGTTAGTATAAGTTAAAGTTAGCTAGTATTAAGTAGTGAGAGGATTGTTTTCCTCCTCTCTTTTTCACTTTTCGGAGCCTTGTCTCCCTGGCCGGGCATGCCTGGCTTGCCAGGTTTCAAATACTACCTCTCCTGTTGAGAAGCTCTACTTGTGAGCTACAGCCAGTCTAAGTTTGTCCATTGCTTGGGGGAGTCCCATGTACCCCAGAAGTGCAACTTCTGGCTGGCCCTCAGGTCTGGGACAAAGGACAGGGAGATTAAACTCAGACTGTTAATGATGCCTTCTCCCACTACACCATCATACAGCAGGCTTGAGATGATGCCAGGTTTGGGAGAGCAGTGTTGCAATCTACATGAGTATGAACTCCAAGCCCACCTTCTTGGGTACTGCTTATGAATCACCTCGTGTAAAATGGACATGAGCAAGCACTCGAAGAAGAAAAGACAGTTACTAACCTTTCTGTAACTGTTGTTCTTCACGATGTCTTGCTCATGTCTATTCCACAACTCAACCTCCTGTCCCTCAGTCAGAGTTAGCCGGCAAGAAGGAGCTGAGAGGATGCAGGGCCGGCAGTGCATAAGCGTGCAGCACCAGAGGGCACCAGAGTCAGCCTGATAGATACCACTGAGGGAAAAATCTGTGGTGATGGTACACACGGCATGTGCCCACCTAACATGGAATGACATGAGCAACACATCTCAAAGAACAACAGAAAGGTTAATAACTGTTTTTGTTGATGTTGTTTAAAAGCTTTATAGGTACATTGTCAAGGAGAAGAAAAGTGTGTTTATCCAGCTATTTACCAGTGAAAGTCATAGACACAAGATATTGAGGCCATGAGCTTAGTAGGGTTCAAAAAACGATTAGACATTTATTCTGATAATGAGAACATCCACCATGAAATTAGGAAGGATTAAAAATTTAGATATATGTTCACATGCTTCAGACTACTAACTGGTGTGGGTTAGGGAGAAACTTTACCTATGGGTAGGTTTTCCATAGTCCACTATCGGGTTTTTTTGTACCTTCCAGTGAAGCATCTGGTACTGGCCAGTTAAGGAAACAAGATAGTGTAATAAATAGAGCACTGGTCTGATCTGATATAGCAATTCCTATATACCATAATCATCCTTCATGTTCAGCTATCAAATTTCCATGTTTAAAAACAAATATCCAAATAGATTCAACTCATGACTCTGTCTAGGGAGCATTCATTATTAGTATCTGTCTAATTCAACTTATGCACTGGGCTGGGAGATGCTGTTTCCCCCCCATCCAGATTTTCTAACACCATGTAATGCCAAGAATTATACAGCAGTTAACCCATCCATAATAAATTGTTGCCAAAACCATGTCCTTGTTCCCTATTGTACCTCATATCAAACGCTCCTCGTCTATTGATTTAAAAAATGATTAGAAAAACTTACTTTGGAGATTTTAGCCAACTTCCTTCCTATCAGGAACTGACTTGCATAATAAATTTGATCATTTAAATGGGGCAGCAGAGTACCCTTTTTTTTTTTAATCCTACAATATTTTTACTATATGGTGAACCTCAAACCAAAAAAGAGAAATATCAGTACCTTTAGTGCTCTCTTCCCTGGCAAAATTCAGATGTATAATTCACCACTAGAGCAGATCTACTGATGGTAGCAACTGTGGAAGCCGTAGTGTAGCCAGAATGTGGGTATTTTTATCCCTAGGTCATCAACCCACCCAGGGATTTTCATCAGATCCTTATGTCCCTCTTGTAGTACTACAGGAATGTTAGTCTTATCTTCCAATATCAATAACTGGTTGAAAAATTGTATTCAAAGAGAGGTTATCAATGGTTTGCTGTCAAACTGGGAGGACATAGTTAGTGCAATCCTGTACGAGTCTGTCCCGGGTGTGGTACTCTTCAACATTTTCATTAATGGTTTGGATAATGGATTGGAGAGAGTACTTGTAAAATTTGCAGATGACACCAAGCTGGGAAGGGTTGCAAGTGCTTTCTGGAACAGCCTTCCAAGGGGAGCAGTGGGGGCAAAAGACATATCTGGCTTCAAAACTAAGCTTGATAAGTTTATGGAGGGGATGGTATGATGGGATAGCCTAATTTTGGCAATTAATTGATCTTTGACTATTAGCAGTAAATATGCTCATGGCCTGTGATGGGATGTTAGATGGGGTGGGATCTGAGTTACTACAGAGAATTCTTTCCTGGGTGTCTGGCTGGTGAGTCTTGCCCGCATGCTCAGGGCTTAGCTGATCCCCATATTTGGGGTCGGGAAAGAATTTTCCTCCAGGGCAGATTGGCAGAGGCCCTGGGGTTTTTTGCCTTCCTCTGCAGCGTGGGGCATGGGTCACTTGCTGGAGGATTCTCTGCACCTTGAAGTCTTTAAACCATGATTTGAGGACTTCAGTAGCTCAGACATAGGTTAGGGTTTATTACAGGAGTGGGTGGGTGAGATTCTGTGGCCTGCGTCGTGCAGGAGGTCAGACTAGATGATCATAATGGTCCCTTCTGACCTTAAAGTCTATGACTCTATGACAAGATTAGGATTCAAAAGGACCTCAATAAATTAGAGTAGTAGTCTGAAAACAATAAGGTGAAATTCACTAAAGACCAGTGCAGAGCACTACGCTTAGGAAAGAAATATCAAACACTAAATGTGGAATAATGGGCTAGGCAGTAGTTCTGCAGAAAAGGATCTGGGAGTTATCGAGGATCAGAAATTGAATATGAGCAAATAACATCATGCAGTTGCAAAAAATGCTTACTTAATTCTGGGGAGTAGTAACAGGAATGTTGTATAAGAGTATGTCTTCACTACCTGCCATATCGGCAGGTAGCAATCGATTTATCCAGGATCGATATATCGTGTCTCGTTAAGACGCAATATATCAATCCCCGAATGCGCTCCCCGTCGACTCTGAAATTCCACCAGAGCGAGCAGCGGTAGCGCAGTCGACGGGGGAGCTGTGGCCGTCGATCCCGCGCTGTGTGGACCCCAGGTAATTCGATCCAAGATACTTCGACTTCAGCTACACTATTCGCGTAGCTGAAGTTGCGTATCTTGGATTGATCCCCCCACCCCCACCCCCCCAGTGTAGACCAGTCCCAAGACAGGAGGTAATTGTCCTGCTCTGTTCTGCACTAGTGGTGCCTCAGCTGGAGTCTGTGTCCAGATCTGGGTGCCACACTTTAGGAAAGATGTGAACAGATTGGAGAGAGTCCAGGGGAGATCAACAAAAAATGATAAAAGGTTTAGAAAATCTGACCTATGAGGAAAGATTAAGAAACTAGGCATGTTTAGTCTTGAGAAAAGAAGACTGAGGCGGCATTTTCAAATGTGTTAAGGGCTGTTATAAAGAGGATGTGATCCATTGTTCTTTATGCCCACTGAAGGTAGGAAAAGAAGTATGGTAATCAGCTTAATCTGCAGCAAGGGAGCTTTGGGTTAGTTATTAGGAAAAAGTTTCTAACTATAAGGATAGTTAAGTATTGGAATAGACTAGTAAGAGAAGTTTTTTGGACTCCCCATTATTGGAGGTTTTTAAGAATAGATTAGACAGATATCTGTCAGGGATGGTCTAGATATACTTGCTCATGCCTTAATGCAGGGGGAAGGACTCTGAAGACCTCTCAAGGTCGCTTCCAGCCCAACATATCTGTAATTCTTCAAGTGATTGCACTTGTGCATTTTGTTCTTGGTGTCTGTGTGCCCACAAACAGCTGTCAGAAAACTTTTTCCCTCGGTGATACTTGTTGGGCAGCTTAAGCACCGTCTGCTGTTGTGTGCCACTGCGTATAGGTATAAAGGGCAGAGCTGCCCTCGGCCTCCCTCATGATGGTCATTGGAGGAACCCCTGTTCATTGCCAAAACAATTGGGTCTCTGCTCTGTATATATGGTATAGTTGTAGTTTAGTACTTGTTATAGTTAGAAAGTGTTAGTTGTTTTGTTTAAAAAAAAACAAAATATTATATGTGTGTGTGTATATATATATATGTGTTCTGCTGCTGGCACTGAGGCATGCCCCGGTTGCTGGGCTTTAAGCCATGAGCCTCCTGCTCAAAACCTATGCTGGTGTACGACCCACACTGTAGTTGTCTTAAATGTGAGGGAGGAGCAAATACTGTGGTGCCAGATTTGCCAGGAATTCAAGCCTAGGACAACAAAGAATAAGGAGGCTAGGCTGAAGTTGCTGCTGATGGAGGTGGTGCTCAGACCATCCTCGGAGCTATCCTGGTCCAACCTGGTGTCAAGTGTTTAACTTCAGTTAGAAGTGCACCTCCACAACTGTCGGAGTCCTGGGACTCTTTCACCTGTGCCTCGGAAGAAGTATAAATCTTCCAAAGAATATCTGACCAGGGGAAGACCTCTACCCTCCAAGCATGGAAAGAGGGGTGAGAGGCAGTCTAGTAGAGTGCAACTGAAATTTAAGCACGCCTCCTCTAAATCAGTGTCTAATTCAGCACAATTGGCTGTGTGCTGGAGAAGACACCGTCGAGTCCAGTGCTAAAAGTGTCAATATCAGCGGCATTGCAGCAGACAAATACGATCTCAGTGCCAACTACCCCAGAGGCCTTGGCAGCAGCAAGGAATTTACTCTGCCTCTGAGTACTGGTATCACTGGTGGTTCAGGAGTCGCATCCTTCAGGACTACTGAAACATCTGACACCAACGCCAGCAATACAGCATGCAGTACTACACCAGCTGCTTATTTCCCAGATAGTCAGCTCATCAGTACTGTCCTAAGGGGAAGCCAGCAATGATTGCGACTCTCTGCCCATCGCCAAGTTTTCTGCACCAGTCCCCGGCATCGACTGGAGCAGCACCTCCATGATTGGAGGAAGGGGAAGCCTCTTCATCTGACTCAAAAGTGGCATCTTATATCTCTCAGCCTCAGAGCAGGATCTACCGGTCCCCACCTAGATCTCCTTCTCCACATTCCATCATCTGGGAACATGGCCAGGAGGTCACTGGAGTCTGGCTCCTTATCATTGGCCATTTTAGAACCCATGGGGGTTCCCCGCACTTCTACATCCTCTTCTTGTCAAGCCTACTCTGTGCCCTAATCCAGGTGGGTTAGTCCTTGCACCAAGCTGATCCATCTCAAGTGTCTGGGCCTAGTACTGAGAGTCAAGAAGAGGCGCTTAGAAAGCCGAGGCGCAGCCTGCGGAAGTTCAGTTACTTCCAGTCTTGGCTTCATGTTCATCCTCTCTGGAGAAGTTTGTTTCCTTGGAGGCAACTTCACACCTTACTGATGATTGCAAGACCTACCAGGAATTGTTAAAGAGTGTGACTTTAGACTTGGGCATTCAGATCGAGGAGGTCAGGGAGTCCTCTCATCACCTGATTGACATTTTATCAGTGACAGGTCCACCTAGTGTGCTACTGACAATCAATGAGGTGATATTAGAGCCTATAAAGATACTATGGCAGACCCCATCTTCATTGTCTTGCACTTCAAAGCATGCAGAGCAAAAGTGCTGTGTGTCCTCCCAAGGGTTTGACTATCTTTTATTCCCACCCATCTCCAGAATCGCTAGTTGTTACAGCGGCTAATGGGAGTGCGCATCAGGCTCACCCCCTTCTTCCCCCCCTTCCTCCCCATCAAAAGAGGCAAAGAAACTGAACTTGTTTGGCATGAAGTTTTATTTTGAGTGGGGAATTGCAGCTTTGAATTGCCAACCAACAGGCTCTGCTGGGGCATTATGATTTTAATTTATGGGGCTCCATGGAGAAGTTCAAAGAGCTGCTCCCTGAGAACAGAGGCAGACTAGTAATGAGAACTTTGGTGCAGGCTGGCCTGGAAGTGGCAGACTCAGCAGCTAGGACCATGGCTTCTGCAGTTGCCATTCGGAGAGCCTCATGGTTGCAGTTTTTTGGTCTCCCCTGTGAAATGCAGAATACTATTTAGGACTTGCCTTTTGAGGGTCCTTCTTTGTTCTCAGATCAGACAGACAGGAAGCTCCATGGGCTTAAGGACTGAAGTGCTACTTTGAAGTCCATGGGTTTGTACAGTCTTGCCCCAATCAGAAAGCACTATCATCCTCAGTAGATGCACCATTTTCCCACTCCAATCCTCATCTGTTCCGTCAGAGAAGTCCAGAAGTTATAGGTGCCGGCCTCACCCTTATGCTGCTTCAGCTCCAGCTCTGGGCCCTTCTAGATACCTGGTAAGTGTCAGCAGCAATTTTGATGGGCTAGTCGGGGACCTCATATTTCCAGACCCTGTTCCTGCTACATTTGCAAACAGTCTGTCCCACTGCCACAGTGCTTGGTCCTGAATTACTTTGGACCACTGGGTCTTGAGCACTGTGGAAGTGGGATATACCCTTCAATTTATGTCTATCCCTCCCTCCCCCTCTTCAGGGACTACTCTCACAGGGAGCTCCTCCTCCAGAAGGTACAATCTCTCCTTCAGTTTGGGGCCATAGAGGAGGTTCCACGCTGCCACAGAGAAAAGGGGTTTTATTCCCCGTTTCCTGATCCTGAAAGCAAAGGGGGGGGGGTCTCTGATCAATTTTAGACTGCATCAACCCAACAGATTCTTAAAGATAAAGTTTTGCATGGTCACTCTAGCTTCTGTTGTCCTTTTCCTGGACCCTAGAGACTGGTATGCTGCTCTCGACTTAAAAGATACCTAATTCCATGTGGCAACCAACCAAGCTCACAGGAAGTACCTCAGATTTCTGGTGAATCAAAATCATCATTAGTTCACTGTACTACCATTTGATCTGTCAGCAGCTCTCAGGATCTTTACAAAAGTTATTGCAGTAGTAGTTGCCTTCCACAGAAGATCAGGAGTCCAAGTTTATCCCTATCTGAACAACTGGCTTGTCGAGGGCTGATCCAGACTGCAGGTGTGGTTCAGTGTATCTCTGATGTAGTCAACATTCACTGCTTTGGGACTGCTAGTCAATGCAGAGAAGTTTCCTCTGAGGTCCCCGACTGGCACATCCCTGTTCAGAGAATAGAGTTTATGGGGGCTGTACTAGACTTGAATCAAGCCAGAACTTTTCTTCTGAAATCGAAGTATCAGGTAATTTGATCAGTTATTATAGATCTCAAAGCTCAACAAATCACAAAAGTACAAAACTGTTGGCGGCTCCTGGGACATACATGGTTCAATACACCAGACTGCCCCATAGAATTCTTCAGGTTTGGCTAGTCTCAGTGTACTCACCGAGCTGTCTCAATTTAGACACAGTGATGAGGATAACCTCTCATGTCCCTGCCTCCCTTGATTGGCTGGACTTGTGCCGCCTTCTTGTGATGTCTTGCTGCCTGGACCCATGTCATTCCAAGGACCATAGCATCCTCTTCAGGACAGAGCCTTCCAGCTGTGCAACACTCTGTGCTCCCCCCCCCCCTTCTGGGGGAATGTACTGCAGTCCAAGTGTCCAGCCACGTCCTCAGTGGGGATGAGGGGAGGACCTGGGCCTGCCCACTACTCCAGGTCCCAGACCAGGGACCCTGTAGATGGTAGCCACACGCTGTGTCCCCTCCAGCTTCTCAGTCTACTTCTCTGGGCCACTTCCCTGCAGCTCCAGCACCTTCTTCATCTTTATCTCAGGATCTCAGCATGCCAGTCTTAGCAGTCAGCTAGGAGTTCTCTCTCTGTCTCTCCTGATCCTGCCCAGCACTGCTCTGTCCAAGGTGCTAGCTTTCTTCCTCCTACAAGGCAGCCTGTTCTCCCTCCTTAAGCTCCAGGGAGCAACTAACTGCATGTGCCTTGCCCTTCAGCTCTTTTCATATGGGCCTGCCAGGCTCTGATTGGCTGCTCATCACAGCCCCTCTCCTATTGGCTGCTTTCCCCACAGCCTCCCCACCCCTTACAGGCCAGTGTGGGGCAGACGCCCCCTCACACTCCCAAAATCATGATCACCTACTCCACCAGAGCCTGCAATTTCTCCATTTAATTGTATAGATGCTCCATGGCTAGACATTAGAGAGCAGTTTTGCTCAAAAGAAGTTCAAGAGATCCTGCTAAATAGTAGAAAGCCTTTTACTAGGACTACTTATCTCTCTAAGTGGAGATTTTTTTCCAACAGGTCTCTCCATTACAGAGTATCTCCTTCCCATTCCTCCATTTAACACCTATTAGATTACTTATTGGACCTGAAACCATCAAGGTTAAGCTGTTAGTTTTCTGTCAAGGTACATCTGGCAGCTGTTTCAACTTTCCACCCTAAAATGAATAACTGATCTGTTTTTTTTTTTTTTCTAATGACATGTCCATAAGGTTTTTGAAAGATCTAGTCAAACTGTATCATCAGGTGCAAGACCCCGTTCTCCCAGGAGGTCTAAACTTAGTGTTGTCAAGATTTATGGGTCCCCATCTGAGCCTTTGGCTACTTACTCTCTACTACCTCTATCAATGAAGGTGGCATTTTTGGTTGCCATCACCTCAGCCACAAGAGAAGAACAGCTGTGTGCCTTAATGTCTGGGCCTCCCTATATGATCTTTTTAAGGACAAAGTTTACCTGCATCCTCATCTGAAGTTTGTCACAAAGGTGGTGTCCTCTTTCCATATCAACCAGTCAATGTACTTACCCGTATTCTGCCCACAGCCACATTTGAGTAGGGAAGAGGAATGTATGCACATTAGGACTAGTGACAATGGTAGAGTTGGACAAGTTCTACAATCTTTATTGAAATAGACTCTGAGTTTCATGGCTTGTGAGTCATCAAGAGTGGAATGCATATGTGTAATGACTCAAAGAAGAAAAAAGTTATTAACCTGTTTAAATAACTGTTGTTCTTCGAGATGTGTTACACATATCCATTCCACAAACCGCCCTCCTACCCTTCTACTTTGAAGTTCCAGCAAAAAGAAACTAGGGAGACCTGGGGGCAGCTCTGACTTTTATACGTGTACACAGTGGTGCACAGCAGCAGAGGCTCTCGAGTCACCCAAAGGGTACCACAGAAGAAAAAAGTTTCCAACGGCAGGGCACGCAGACACCAAGAGTAGAATGGACGTGTACAACACATCTTGAAGAACAACAGTTACTGAACAGGTCAGTAATCTCTTTTTCTATAATCCATTTTGCCTTTCTACTTTACTAATCCTTATGTAGTGCTACTTCTAACTGGTCCCTTACTCCTCTCTCCCATCCCTCAAATTCTCTAATCCTCCTTTACTCCTCCCCCAGACTGAGTTCATTTAATTGAATTTTATCAAAATTAGTACATTGTTGTACTTTTTGCTTAACATCCAGGGAATGTAAAATATTATATACGTAGTCACCAAAACTTAACTACTTAAGTCCTGGGTTTTCCAAAATGACTGAGCTTTGTGTCATTTCTGTAGATTGTGATTGTATCATTGTGTTTGGTTTTGCTACTACAGCATCAGAGGGCTTAATTAGTTTTAATTTTGATATGGTAAAATATAAAACTTGCATTAGTTTGCTGGCAAGTGCCAGTGCTGCAATTGTCTGTCTGTCCATTTTGTCTGTTTTGTTTCTAAATTAGTATATTTACCTTGTTAAATAGCAAGATAACTTTTGTCATAGCAAACCTTTTAACCTTTTTTGTTTGTTTGTTTTAAAGGTAATAGTGCAGATCTAAGATTAGTGAAGACTTACATTGAGCTTGGACTACCTGGAGGACGAATAGATTTTCTTATGTCTGAGAGGAACCAGGTATTTGTAAACAACAAAAGGATTTTCATACAATAAATGAAATTGTATACATTTTTTAAAAATAATGTTTTCTTAGTTACCATTATTATTGTATTGTATAGACCCTGATCCTGCAGAAGTATCCATATATACAGACTGCTTAGCCGTTTCAGATAACTATTGTAATTAGGGAGACTCAGTGGTCATAAAATGGTCCATGCAAGTGAATCCCATGGCAGAATCTGAGGTTTAATTTTATTATACACTAAAGCAGTTGTACAAACTGGCATGACCTTGAAATTAAATATATATTATAATTTATACTTATTATATAAATTAATACAACTCTACAGCGCATTCAGAGTTATAGTAATGTAATCTGGAATCCTCTCTTCTTCTCAGCATAATAACCAATTAAGTCTAGAACACACCTAATTTTTCCCCATCCTAGCTGACAAGAGTGAGGCCCAGGATGGGAAGAAAGAAGAGCTAATGTTTCATGGACCAGAATCTGAGAACCACAAAATAGCCAGCCTTTCTTTTCTTTTCTTTTGGTCATTGCATTGCAATATTGGCATGATGATGATAAATCAGTAGCAATTACCAATCTTAAATTTATTTGATTTTTTTTTTTTAGAATAGTTTTCAAATTACTTTAGCTTGAAAAAAATATAGTTGACATTTTAATATTATTTGTATCCAATTACAATACATGTTCTAGAGATACTTCAGATAGCCAGTTATTAATGGATGTAAGGTGAAACAACTCGTTTGATCTCCGTCTACAGCCACTGTAACTTGTTGTTGTTAATTAGTGTAGAGAAGGAGCCGAAGATTGAAATAAGGGTTGTCTTTTCACACTTTGAAATAGGAGAGAGGTGCATATAGTAAATTCTACAGTTGCTTACTATAAATTGCCTCATATTATCATTTCAGATACAGTGTGGCTTAATCTGGGATATGTGGTTTGTCTTTTCTTTGTCCAGCTGATGAGAACTGTGCATATGTGATAGAGGTTAGACTAATGGTACTATTTAATATTAGTTTTGATGCTTTTTAGAGCAAAGTACTTCTAAAACTATGTACAGACAGTTTATTCCCTTCTTCCAAAAAAAACCCACCTGGGGGGTGCTGCAGTGTTGTGTTCTGATATCAAAGTTAGTAAGCATGTTTTTATAGGTAGGTTTAGTTGTTATATATTTGATGAATAAGAATTTATACTGAATGTAAAATAACTCTCTGTATTTGGAACATATGTAATTATTTTTCCTTGCTACAGAATGATACCTTTGCTGATTTTGACTCCATGACTGATCGCCTTTTAGATGAAATAATACAATATATTCAAATTTACAACCTAACAATTTCAAAAATCAGGTAATACCTATATTGTATATTACTTTATTGCTATAAAATATATAATACCCACTAGAAAGTACATGAGTTGTCCTAAATTGTCATGCAGTTACTTGATATTCAGGTACAAACGAGAAGGTTGGGGGGAAATGAAGGTAAGAGAAAATTAGATGATGTGGGCTTCTAAATGAAAAACAAACAAAAGAAGTTTAAATATACAATATTAAAGCTATAAATAGTATTATGGCTGCAGGTTACTGACTGTTTAAAAATGTAACAGTCTGCAACATCTTAAAAGGAAAATTTCTTCATCAGTAACTGAAAGTTCTCAGAATATAATATATTAACTTTTAGATATACACTGTGGGAATTATGTGATGGGCTCTGCAATCCTAGAACCATTTAAAGTATTTTAGTATTTAAAGTATTTAAAGACCATTTTAAGGTCTTATGGTAAGGATTTAGACAGCACTGCAAGCTGTTGCATTATAGGCATCGTGGGCTGATTGTAATGTATTCTGGGCCCTCCTGGATTATTGCCTTCAGTAACCTGTCTGAAAACATCAAGGAGGAGATATGTCATGAGGAGGATCTTATTTCCTAGATGGACGCCATACCATACCATCAATCCTTGTTAACTGACAATACTCATGGAGGCACCAGTTGCCAGCTCCATATTTAAAGTTGTATTGTGGTTTGCACTTTAAGAAAGAATTCATGCTTTTTATTATGAATTCACAATTCAGAACTAATGTTTTAGGCTCTCTGCAAACTCAGACAGACATTGCTGCATTGGTTACACTTGGGTCACTTTTTTCTACAGACAGCCCATTTATTTTGTACTATCTGCTATATCTAAGGTTAGCTGGCCTCTCCAATACTATAAGAGTTCATTTAGTGGTTATATTGGCTTCCCATTCCCAAGTTCAAAACTATAAGGTCTGTTCCCATCCAATGGTGTCTTAGGTGTACTAATCCTTTTAAAAACTTATCTCCTTCATGGTGTTTGCATTTGGTACAAGCTGCTTTAATGAAACCACCGTTTTAGTCATTAGTCACGTATTCTCTGCATCATCTCTATGAGGACTCCATTTCCAGTTGCTGTTTCTTTGGCCTGCAAAATGGGGGGAAATTCAGACTTGAATGTCAGGTTCACTTTATAGAGCTTTTTATAGAGACATGGTATCAGTTCAGTCTCACCCTAGTTTTATTTCTAAAATTGTCTTTGATTTCCACATTAATCAAACAACTTGTTTACCTATATATTTTCTAAAACCCCACATGAATGATGTGAAAGAAGTCTACATTCCTTACTTGTTGCTGCATCATTGTCTTTTTATTTAAACAAAACCTTCAGAGTTTTATCCAGATTGTTCGAGGTCTATGCCGGAAGAGTTATTTCCGGTTGCATTACTTTCTCTTATTGGAATGCTAAATGTAATCCTTCTGGTCTGATAAAAGTTCACTCTACTGGAGCTCAGACTACTTCTGTGACTTCTCTTAAAAATACTCCTAGTGTAGAGATTTCTTAAGGCTGCCACTTGGAGTTGAGTCCATACATTTACAAAGCACTTGATGTTTCATTTGGCAAGACAGTCCTTCAATCTTTACCTTTCTGAGACTCCAGTATCCCTTTTCCTGTATGGTTCTACAGTTGGGAGTCCACAAAGGTGAAAAAAATATTTATAATAATTAAAAAAAAAAAAAGGGGGGGGGGGGGTTACTTCCCTTACAGTAAGTGATGTTCTTCGAAATAAGTAACTTTTTTTTTTTTTGGCAGCAACTTTGGGTATTCATTTCCTGAACATAGCTAGAAGTTGTGCTGGCTTATTTGTATGCTTCACGTAACATATCATAGGGGGAATGGGAACTGTCTCAAATCTTTATTATTCAGAAAGTCAGTAAATGCAAGGCTGTGTCGTCTTCTTCAAACACTCTACTGTTGTCTTAATGTGACTGCATAGAAGGTTACAGAGTTTTTTCCCTTACAACTTGAATTGAAAAACACAATCCTAACTCAGTGCCACTGCATTCTCTAGTAGAGACCTCAGAACTGCAGTAGGAAAAGTGATCTAAAATGATATAAAGATGTGTCAAACTCTGTGCTGGTAAGAAACGAAAATCCTGATTTTAACAAAATATCATCCCTTAAAATGTGAGGTGCTCTGTATAGAAATGCACAGTTAGGGAAGAGTGAAGGGGATTGACAAAGAGTCCTGTGGCACCTTATAGACTAACAAAAGTATTGGAGCATAAGCTTTCGTGGGTGAATACCCACTTCATCAGATGCATGCAAGGGGATTGATTGATTTAACTGTATGCACATCTATATCTTAAGATATTGGAATTTGCTTTAAGTTTAACCTTAACTCTGAATTTCCTGGGTTATGATTCTTGTTTTGAAGATAATTACTACATCCATGAAATTTTTTTAGACTAAATTACTTATAAGTATTCTCAGCCTTAACTCCATTTTAACATAGTTTTTGTTTAGGAATACAGTAGTAGAATGAGGAGGAAGGATGGTCTTGTGGTTCAGGCAGTAGACAGGAATTCAGGAGATCTGTGTTTAGTTCCTGGTTCTGCCTCAGACTTCCTGTGTGTCTTTGGGCAAGTCTCTTCATTTTTCGTACATTAGTTTCCCTCTCTTCCACGTTTTCTCTGTCTTGTCTATTTAGGCTATTAGCAAAGGTTAAAGAATATTTAGATAAGTTAGATGTATTCAAGTCCTGATTAAATTCATCCTAGGATACTTAGGGGACTAGCTGAAATAATCTCAGAACCATTAGCAATTATCTTTGAGAACTCCTAGGGGATAGGTGAGATCCCAGAAGACTAGAGAAGGCCAAACATAAAAAAAAAAAGAGGAACACAGAGGACCCTGGGAATGATAGGCTACTCAGCCTGTCAAGGCTGATTCCCCACTTTGGCACTTCGAGTGCAAAAGGTGGGGGCCCACAAGAATTTTAAATATTAATACTGGCCACTCCAGGCTGGTGTTAAACTCCCAAGGTCACAGCTTCTCTCTGACCTTGGATGGGTAGATGCTACCACCAACCTAGTGTAAACCCCCACTCCCCATTTTGAGAACCCAAGAAGGAACAGTTGGGAATTCCTTCCTATGAGGTACCCTCATGCCCTTTTACCCCCTCCCCCTCTCCCCGGGGAAGAGCTGAGGGGAAAAAACAAAGCTGTTGCCACCAGCTAATTAAACAACATTAGCTGGGGGGGGGGGGAGGGATAGCTCAGTGGTTTGAGCATTGGCCTGCTAAACCCAGGGTTGTGAGTTCAATCCTTGAGGGGGCCTCTTGGGGATCTGGGGCAAAATCAGTACTTGGTCCTGCTAGTGAAGGCAGGGGGCTGGACTCAATGACCTTTCAAGGTCCCTTCCAGTTCTAGGAGATGGGATATCTCCATTAATTTAATTTTAATTTAATTTAAAAACATATGCACAAACCTCTTAGGGACACACAAATCCAATCCTGTTATTAAAAAAGGTAAATGTTATTAAACCCCAAAACAAGAAAATACATTTGAAACTTAGGCTTTTTGCTAAATCTTAAAAAAAAAAAAAAAAAATTACAAAAATTAAGAATCAAGATAGCTAAGGTTTAACTTAAAGATTACAAGCAAAACAAAGTCATCTGGGGTTAGCACAAAGGGGTCCACAAGCCAATAAGAAATAAAAGAAATAACCCTAATCGTGTCTTCTTAGACATTCCCTGATTTACTTAGATATCTGGGGTTTCAGATAAGTAGGTTTGAGGGATGAATTAATGCTTTTTCATACCTGGTTTTAAAGCTGCTTACAAATTGCTGCTCTGTGTCTCCGCTCTCTGGAAAACAAAAACAACAGACTAAAGGGGAGTCTTGTTTCAATTTTAAAAAGTTCTAGCCTTCCCATTGGCTTTTTTGGTCAGGTGCCCACTCCCTTCTTTTTACCTATGGGCTTATTTTTTTATCCTTTACAGGTAAAGCGAGTAGAGAACAGCTACTAACAGGGATTGTATAGCTAGCTAACTGGCTGGCTGGGTGTCCATAAAAGGGAGCTATGCCCCCCCTTCATTTATCACACAGTCTAATTCCAATTCCTGGAAAGCTACTGGAACAAATTATGGAACAATCCATTTGTAAGCACCTGGAGGATAATAGGGTTATAAGGAATAGCCAACATGGATTTTTCAAGACGAAAACATGCCAAACCAACCTAATTTCCTACTTTGGCAGTGATAACGGCCTAGTGGATGTGGAGGAAGCAGTCAATGCGATATGTCTTGATTTTAGTAAAGCATTTGACACAGTCCCGTCAGGATTCCTTCCCCATTCTGAACTCTGGGGTACAGATGTGGGGACCCGCATGAAAGACCCCATAAGCTTATTTCTACCATCTTAGGTTAAAAACTTCCCCAAGGCACAAACCTTTCCTTGTCCTTGGATGGTATTTCTGCCACCATCAAGTGATTTAGACAAAGATTCAGGAAAAGGACCACTTGAAGTTCCTATTTCCGCAAAATATCCACCCTAGCCCCTTCACCCCCTTTCCTGTGGAGGCTTGAGAATAATATACCAACCAATTGCCTTTAATAAAAGTACAGACCAGACCCTTTATTTTTAGGACACTAAAATCAATAAAGTTCTTAAAAGAAAAACTTTATTATAAAGAAAAAAGTAAAAGAAGCACCTCTATAAAATCAGGATGGAAGGTAATTTTACAGGGTGATAAAAAGATTTAAAACACAGAGGATTCCCCTCTAGGCTCAACTTCAAAGTTACAAAAACAGGAATAACCCCCCCCCTCTTAGCATAGGGAAAATTCACAAGCTAAAACAAAAGATAATCTAACACATTTCCTTGCCTTTACTTACAATTTCTGTGTATTATTTCAAGGTATCTTTTCAAGAGACGATTTGCCTGCTTGGTCTCTCTCTATCCAGAGAGAACAACAAAGAGAGCACAAACCCT